>NC_091575.1:3574444-3614444 GCF_042767895.1 Penaeus vannamei | reverse complement strand
TTGATAATACACTTAAAGGAATAACTCACACTGCTCCACATATATTTACAATGAAAAATGATCATTATTAAGGACAGTTATATGCCAAACTGTGTCGGTCCCCCCTGGCCCCTGGACCCCAGCCGAAAGAGGGGGTTCCCAGATTCACACAGTTTGGCCTGTAACTGGTAAAAAGGTGAAAATATATCAGTTATTCCTTTGCGTATAGTATCAAAAGAAAATCTAAACTCATTTTGGTTACTTAAAAAAAGTAATAGCTCGTATGGCCAGGCAGAGGAAGTGCGCGGGAAACATGGTCCCGAATGAGTGTGTCTAGAATTTTTTTTTGTGCTAATAATGTGCAGATTGTGGTTCTGGGGGTTCAAAATGTTGTGATCTAATATCTATAATAGTAAAATATATTTCTAATCCCTATATACCTGAAAAAAAAACCAACTTAACCAATAGCAGAGCAGGAAGGGGAAAGGGAGTGTCGAAATATTTTCAGTATACTCAATTATACTGATTTGCAGAAAAATTTAAAAATCAGATTCGTTCAAAGTCCATTAAAAACTATTGGAAATAAAAAAGGACATCCCTGTGTACTTGTGAAATAAAACCAAACTATGTGCTGGGTAGGGAAAAAATATATATATATATAGATAGATAGAAAGATAGATATAGATATAGATAGATAGATATAGATATATAAGGTATTCATGCATGCATATTTAACAAAAAATATTACAAGAAAATTTTTTATCTGTTTTTAGAAGTGTCAAGCCTATCTTTTAGACAAAAAATTTCTCGTGGATTCTGAAGGTCCTTTAATGTAAGCATTGATATTCTTTCAATTGATCTAACTTGACCTAAACTAACCCAAATTTAAAACACCTAAAAGGATAAAAGATGTTGAAAGATGTGTAGATTGGGAAAAAATATGAGCAGAAGAAAATATATCATCTGCATGAATCATGAGACGGGGGAAAACTGATAAATTACAGATTTATTTAAAACCTTAGATGACTTTGGGGTGAGCTTACCCAAAAACCCCAAAATGAATAAATAAATCACATTCACATTTTCAAGTGTAAGAACTGTGTAGAAGTTAAATTTCATAATAATCATCTTGTACACCTTTTCAGAACAAAGAAGAAACACTCCCGCCTGAAGTCGGAGAGGGCCAAGAATGGAGAAGGTGCACCACCGAAGCTAATGGATACTTTTCCAATTTCTGTCCATCCTTTGATTGAGGAGTAATTGGAACCAGTCCACAATGAGAGTTGAAAAAGCTGGTATGTCACACTGAAGCAATTAGAGATGTTTGATTCTTAATAGAAAATTGAAGTATTATTTAGCGTCATGTGTAATTTCATCATGAGGGTTACAGGTTTGGTTGATTTTACATCTTACTTCTTAGCTATTTTGCTTTGAAAATTTGTCTCGTATGGTTAGTACCTCCTTAGCTAAATGATGCATTTGGAGCAATTTCAACCTCTACTTATCTATGGAAGGCACAGTGACCTACAACATGCATAGATTATATTATCTTCATCATCATAGTGAAATGCAACTCAAATATTTTTCAACATGCTGTTTATCCAGAATGTCTCTGAATATCTTTTACTAATACACTGATTTGTCATGTAAAATGTAAACATAATAAAAAGGAATAAGATCGCGATTATTAGGTCCTTCAAATTTTTACGCATAGCACACGTATTTTCGATCCGATTTTAAAGTATTATGGCTCATTTTGTAGCTGAATAATAGTTCTATTACATGCTGCCATAAGGATTTGCAATATATTCATGTGGTTCTTGTAAAAGTAACATATGTTTTCAAAATCTCCTATCAGGGTGTTAAAATAGTCACCTTCGGAAAATATTCCCCAAGAAAAAAGTAAGGTCAACTTTTCAAAAATGGTACCCGTCCGACTGGAGAAAAGTTATTCTTTCGACAAATATTTTACGTTGTAAAACCCTATTAGAGCATCAATAATAGGTACATGATTGATAATTATATCAAGTACAAGTATTCTGTACAGGATTTGTCATGTAAAATGTAAACATAATAAAAAGGAATAAGATCGCGATTATTAGGTCCTTCACATTTTTACGCATAGCACACGTATTTTCGGTCCGATTTTAGAGTATTATGGCTCATTTTGTAGCTGAATAATAGTTATATTACATGCGGCCATAAGAATTTGCAATATATTCATGTGGTTCTTGTAAAAGTGATATATGTTTCAAAATCTCCTATTAGGGTGTTAAAGTAGTCACCTTTCGGAAAATATTCACCAAGAAAAAAGTAAGGTCAACTTTTCACAATTTTTTACGCATAGCACACGTATTTCCGGTCCGATTTTAAAGTATTATGGCTCATTTTGTAGCTGAATAATAGTTCTATTACTAGCTGCCATAAGGATTTGCAATATTTTCATGTGGTTCTTGTAAAAGTGACATATGTTTTCAAAATCTCCTATTAGGGTGTTAAAAGTCACCTTCGGAAAATATTCCCCAAGAAAAAAAGTAAGGTCAATTTTTCAAAAATGGTACCCGTCCGACTGGAGAAAGTTATTCTTTCGATAAATATACATTGTAAAACCTTATTAGGGCATCAATAATAGGTATATGATAGATAATTATATCAAGTACAAGTATTCTGTACATGATTTGTCATGTAAAATGTAAACATAATAAAAAGGAATAAGATCGCGATTATGAGGTCCTTCACATTTTTCCGCATAGCACACGTATTTTCTTTCCGATTTTAAAGTATTATGGCTCATTTTGTAGCTGAATAATAGTTATATTACATGCGGCCATAAGGATTTGCAATATATTCATGTGGTTCTTGTAAAAGTGACATATGTTTCAAAATCTCCTATTAGGGTGTGAAAGTAGTCACCTTTCGGAAAATATTCACCAAGAAAAAAGTAAGGTCAACTTTTCACAATTTTTTACGCATAGCACACGTATTTTCGGTCCGATTTTAAAGTATTATGGCTCATTTTGTAGCTGAATAATAATTCTATTACATGCTGCCATAAGGATTTGCAGTATATTCATGTGGTTCTTGTAAAAGTAACATGTTTTCAAAATCTCCTATTAGGGTGTTAAAATAGTCACCTTCGGAAAATATTCCCCAAGAAAAAAGTAAGGTCAACTTTTCAAAAATGGTACCCGTCCGACTGGAGAAAAGTTATTCTTTCGACAAATATTTTACGTTGTAAAACCCTATTAGAGCATCAATAATAGGTACATGATTGATAATTATATCAAGTACAAGTATTCTGTACAGGATTTGTCATGTAAAATGTAAACATAATGAAAAGGAATAAGATCGCGATTATTAGGTCCTTCACATTTTTACGCATAGCACACATATTTTCGGTCCGATTTTAAAGTATTATGACTCATGTTGTAGCTGAATAATAGTTATATTACATGCAGCCATAAGGATTTACAATATATTAATGTGGTTCTTGTAAAAGTGACATATGTTTCAAAATCTCCTATTAGGGTGTTAAAGTAGTCACATTTCGGAAAATATTCACCAAGAAAAAAGTAAGGTCAACTTTTCATAAATTTTTACGTATAGCACACGTATTTTCGGTCCGATTTTAAAGTATTATGGCTCATTTTGTAGCTGAATAATAGTTCTATTACATGCTGCCATAAGGATTTGCAATATTTTCATGTGGTTCTTGTAAAAGTGACATGTTTTCAAAATCTATTAGGGTGTTAAAATAGTCACTTTCGGAAAATATTCCCCAAGAAAAAATAAGGTCAACTTTTCAAAAATGGCCAATAAATGGGTGGTACACGGGGCCTTACACCCTTGACTAGAGAATAAATAGAAGGCAGGAAAGGTTAGGTAAGGTGTTTTGGTTTGCATGATAATCCTGGTTTTAGGACTTATTATATTGAGGGTGCATTGCTCTCTGGGTAGTTTTGCCACATGTCCTGGATCACCAAAATTTTATTGAATATTAATTAGGCTAAGAGAAACCTCAGGTAAAAATGTTATTCAAATCTGTTCATAACTTTTCGAGTAAAAAAAGAATAAAAAATCCTGGATCCAAACCATGGGCCACATCAACACCAAACTGCAATAAGCGTCTAAGTTAGGTTAACACTCACCTTTGGTTGAAATCTCGTTGAAATGAGTTCATAACTTTTAGAAATATTATAAAACACAAAGAAAAAACAAATAAACAATTAACAAACAAACAAACGGATGTAACAATATAAATAAACAAAAGGGCATGGGGTACACGAAAATGATATATATGTGCTCATATACCTTATATACATACTTTCACATCGCCCATGTAATTGTTTTTCGTCTTTCCACGGGGTCTGAGTGAAATATGGCTACGTGACCCCGTAGTTATTCCGTAGATTTAAAAAGACGATTTTCATGGTCCAGGACGGCCCGGCCGCGCGGGGAAAAGTATGCGTTTGGTACCCGTCCGACTGGAGAAAAGTTATTCTTTCAACAAATATTATACGTTGTAAAACCCTATTACAGCATCAGTAATAGGTAAATGATAGATAATTATACCAAGTATAAGTATTTTGTACATGATTTGTCATGTAAAATGTAAACTTACTAAAAAGGAATAATATCGCGATTATTAGGTCCTTCACATTTTTACGCATAGCATACGTATTTCCGGTCCGATTTTAAAGTATTATGGCTCATTTTGTAGCTGAATAATAGTTATATTACATGCGGCCATAAGGATTTGCAATATATTCATGTGGTTCTTGTAAAAGTGACATATGTTTCAAAATCTCCTATTAAGGTGTTAAAATAGTCACCTTTCTCAAAATATTCACCAAGAAAAAAGTAAGGTCAACTTTTCACAAATTTTTACGCATAGCACACGTATTTTCGGTCCGATTTTAAAGTATTATGGCTCATTTTGTAGCTGAATAATAGTTCTATTACATGCTGCCATAAGAATTTGCAATATTTTCATGTGGTTCTTGTAAAAGTGACATGTTTTCAAAATCTATTAGGGTGTTAAAATAGTCACCTTCGGAAAATATTCCCCAAGAAAAAAGTAAGGTCAACTTTTCAAAAATGGTAATCCTCCGACTGGAGAGAAGTTATTCTTTCGACAAATATTATACGTTGTAAAACCCTATTAGAGCATCAATAATAATATAATTATATCAAGTACAAGTATTCTGTACATGATTTGTCATGCAAAATGTAAACATAATATAAAGGAATAAGATCGCGATTATGAGGTCCTTCACATTTTTACGCATAGCACACGTATTTTCTGTCCGATTTTATAGTATTATTGCTCATTTTGTAGCTGAATAATAGTTATATTACATGCGGCCATAAGGATTTGCAATATATTCATGTGGTTCTTGTAAAACTGACATATGTTTCAAAATCTTCTATTAAGGTGTGAAAGTAGTCACCTTTCGGAAAATATTCACAAAGAAAAAAGTAAGGTCAACTTTTCACAAATTTTTACGCATAGCACACGTATTTCCGGTCCGATTTTAAAGTATTATGGCTCATTTTGTAGCTGAATAATAGTTCTATTACATGCTGCCATAAGGATTTGCAATATTTTCATATGGTTCTTGTAAAAGTGACGTATGTTTTCAAAATCTCCTATTAGGGTGTTAAAATAGTCATCTTCGGAAAATATTCCCCAAGAAAAAATAAGGTCAACTTTTAATAGTGGAAAGATAGTTCTATTTAAACATGAAATCAGAATGGCTGTATGATTTTTTGGGGATTTTTGAGAAAATTTTAAATATGGTCAATGTAGGCCTACAGATCCCCAGATCACTGCCACCACTCCGCACTATACGTAAGATTTTGAGAAACCGTTACGTGCTGGCAATGTCCGCAAGACTTCGGAATGCAGGTAGATGATGGAAGATTATGGTGTAGGAAGACTAATCTTATACCTTGTTTTGTTGATATCAAGATAGCCTTGGAAAGATGAAGAAAATGTAAAATGCCGATATTTCGGAACTCCACCTTTTGGGGTGGGTAAAAGGATTCCGGGCACAACATATGTCCAAAATTAATATATTATGGCTCATTTTGTAGAAAAATAATATATCTACAACTTATTCGAAAGCGTTTTCGCAATTTTTGCTTGTACTTCTTGTAAAAGTGGTCAATTTTTTACCTTTTTTTTCTTGAAGTCCCCTACTTCAAAAATACACAAAAAATGAAGTCGAAATCGAAAAAACGCTCTTAAACAAGTTGTAACTATATGGTAGTTTTAGGCAAAAATCAAATAAAATTGAATGTCTTGCCGTTTCTGAAGTCGAAATCCTTTTACCTAGGTACTGCATTTTCAACATGGCGACTTTCGCTTTTTTTTTTTTTTTTTTTTTTACAATAATTCAATAACTGTTTGGGCGATTTTTGGAGAAAAACAATCGACCACATGCAGTGGGAAGGGGCCCAAATAAAAGGCTGTGAATTTCATCAAAATCGGCAAGAAAAATCGAAAAAAAAAATAAAAAAAAGGTAAAGCAGCAGGTATAGGCGGCATCCCAGCTGAACTTTGAAAGGCTGGTGGTGAATCTATGGTGCTTGGGTTGCATGCTGTCCAGGCTGCCATCTGGTGGTACGGTACCGTTCCACCTGACCTGTTGAGGGGTGTGGTCATCCCTCTCTGGAAAGAGATGGGACTGCAGCAACTACCGAGGCATCACCCTGCTCAGTATACCAGGCAAGGTTCTTGCTCACTTCTGAGACGTATCAGGGATTACCTACTGAGACATCAGAGGCTGGAACAATCTGGATTTACTCCTGTTAAGTCCACAATAGACTGTATACTTGTATTTAGAGTCATTGTAGAACACCATTGTGAGTTCGGGCGTGGGCTGCTTGCAACCTACATTGACCTCACGAAAACATTCGATACAGTGCATTGGGAATCACTCTGGGAGACCTTGAGATTGAGAGGAATTCCAACAAGGATTATTGAACTAATAGCAAGTCTGTATACTGGTACTGCAAGTGTTGTAAAGTGTGGTGGGGGCCTGTCAAGCTTCTCTCCTGCTTGTTCAAGGCTGTGTCCTTGCACCAACACTTTTCAACACTTGCATGGACTGGATACTGAGCAGAGCTACTGTTCAAAATCATTCTGGAGCAACTCTGGGCAATATTAAAGTTACCGACCTTGACTTTGCTGATGATGTTGCTATTCAATCTGAGTCTTTCGAATCGTTAGTGGTGGCTCTTGATGCATTTTTTAATGAAGCAAATACCTTGGGTCTTGAGGTCTCCTGGACCAAGACCAAGATCCAGGACTTTGGGGACTTGCTAGGAGGGACTTTGGGGACTTGCTAGGAGAACCTGTTCAGTCAGTACGTGCTTGCAGCAAGAGCATCAAAGTCACAGAAAGCTTTACAAACCTTAATAGTGTAGTTCATAATTCTGGGCTGCAGACCAGGAACTCAGCAGACAGATTGGTCTGGCAGCAGGGGTCATGGACTCTCTTGACAGAGTATATGGAGATGCCGGTCCCTGTGCAGGACTACGCTATGCGTTTTCAAGGCCCTGATAACTCCAGTTTTGTTATATGGTAGTGAAATCTAGACATTATCCTGCACCTTGTTGTCACGTCTTGATTCCTTTTCCAATAGATCCTTGTGCTGGATCCTGGGGTACTGTTGGTGGGACCATGTGTCAAACCAACGGTTGCACCATGAGACTGGCAAAGGAACTATTACCTGCACAATCCGTGATCGCCAACTCAGGCTATATGGCTACCGGGCTGACTTCCCTCAGGATGATCCTGCCCACCAGGTTGTCTCTGTTCGAGGCAACCCTAGGTGGAGGAGACCTGTGGGACGACCTAGGAAGTCTTGGCTTGAGCAGATTGATCAATTCTGTCATGAGATGGGCCGAGTCCCTGCCTGGCGGCTTGCCATGAGCGACCCTTGCAGGTACAAGCAAAGGGTGGAGGCGGCTATGCGCCCCCATCGGCGTTAGCTCCACGATGATGATGATGATGCCTCATCTACATGACCATAAGTGTTTTCACTTTCATTTTTCCAAGAAAATGGAGTGATTTTCATGTTTCTTTTGATAATACACATAAAGGAATAACTCACACTGCTCCGCATATATTTACAATGAAAAATGATCATTATTAAGGACAGTTATATGCCAAACTGTGTCGGTCCCTCTGGCCCGTGGACCCCAGCCGAAAAAGGGGGTTCCCAGATTCACACAGTTTGGCCTGTAACTGGTGAAATGGTGAAAATATATCAGTTATTCCTTTGCGTATAGTATCAAAAGAAAATTTAAACTCATTCTGGTTACTTAGAAAAACGAAAGTAATAGCTCGTATGGCCAGGCAGAGGAAGTGCGCGGGATCATGGTCCCGAATGAGTGTCTAGAATTTTTTTTTAGTGCTAATAATGTGCAGATTGTGGTTCTGGGGGTTCAAAATGTTGTGATCTATATATCTATGATAGTAAAATATATTTCTAATCTATATATACCTGAAAATAAAACCAACTTAACCAATAGCAGAGCAGGAAGGGAGGGTAGTGTGGAATTATTTTCAGTATACTCAATTATACTGATTTGCAGCAAAAATAAAGATCAGATACGTTCAAAGTCCATTAAAAACTATTGGAAGTAAAAAAGGACATCTCTATGTACTTGTGAAATAAAACCAAACTATGTGCTGGGTAGAAAGAAAAAAAATATATATATAGATAGATAGATAGATATAGATATATAAGGTATTCATGCATGCATATTTAACAAAAAATATTACAAGAAATTATTTATCTGTTTTTAGAAGTGCCAAGCCTATCTTTTAGACAAAATATTTCTCGTGGATTCTGAAGGTCCTTTAATGTAAGCATTATTTTCATGTGGTTCTTGTAAAAGTGACATGTTTTCAAAGTCTCCTATTAGGGTGTTAAAATAGTCACCTTGGGAAAATATTCCCCAAGAAAAAAGTAAGGTCAAAAATGGTAACCCTCCGACTGGAGAAAAGTTATTCTTTCGACAAATATTATACGTTGTAAAACCCTATTAGAGCATCATTAATAGGTAAATGATAGATAATTATATCAAGTACAAGTATTCTGTACATGATTTGTCATGCAAAATGTAAACATAATATAAAGGAATAAGATCGCGATTATGAGGTCCTTCACATTTTTACGCATAGCACACGTATTTTCGGTCCGATTTTAAAGTATTATGGCTCATTTTGTAGCTGAATAATAGTTATATTACATGCGGCCATAAGGATTTGCAATATATTCATGTGGTTCTTGTGAAAGTGACATATGTTTCAAAATCTCCTATTAGGGTGTGAAAGTAGTCACCTTTCGGAAAATATTCACAAAGAAAAAAGTAAGGTCAACTTTTCACAAATTTTTACGCATAGCACACGTATTTTCGGTCCGATTTTAAAGTATTATGGCTCATTTTTTTAGCTGAATAATAGTTCTATTACATGCTGCCATAAGGATTTGCAATATTTTCATGTGGTTCTTGTAAAAGTGACATATGTTTTCAAAATCTCCTATTAGGGTGTTAAAATAGTCACCTTCGGAAAATATTCCCCAAGAAAAAAGTAAGGTCAACTTTTCAAAAATGGTACCCGTCCGACTGGAGAAAAGTTATTCTTTCGACAAATATAGGTTGTAAAACCCTATTAGAGCATCAATAATAGGTAAAAGATAGATAAATATATCAAGTACAAGTATTCTGTACATGATTTGTCAGATAAATATATCAAGTACAAGTATTCTGTACATGATTTGTCATGTAAAATGTAAACATAATAAAGAGGAATAAGATCGCGATTATGAGGTCCTTCACATTTTTACGCATAGCACACGTATTTTCGGTCTGATTTTAAAGTATTATGGCTCATTTTGTAGCTGAATAATAGTTATATTACATGCGGCCATATGGATTTGCAATATATTCATGTGGTTCTTGTAAAAGTGACATATGTTTCAAAATCTCCTATTAGGGTGTTAAAGTAGTCACCTTTCGGTAAATATTCACCGAGAAAAAAATAAGGTCAACTTTTCACAAATTTTTACGCATAGCACACGTATTTCCGGTCCGATTTTAAAGTATTATGGCTCATTTTGTAGCTGAATAATAGTTGTATTACATGCTGCCATAAGGATTTGCAATATTTTCATGTGGTTCTTGTAAAAGTGACAATTGTTTTCAAAATCTCCTATTAGGGTGTTAAAATAGTCACCTTCGGAAAATATTCCCCAAGAAAAAAGTAAGGTCAACTTTTCAAAAATGGTACCCGTCCGACTGGAGAAAAGTTATTCTTTCGACAAATATACGTTGTAAAACCTTATTAGGGCATCAATAATAGGTATATGATAGATAATTATATCAAGTACAAGTATTCTGTACAAGATTTGTCATGTAAAATGTAAACATAATAAAAAGGAATAAGATTGCGATTATTAGGTCCTTCACATTTTTCCGCATAGCACACGTATTTTCGGTCCGATTTTAAAGTATTATGGCTCATTTTGTAGCTGAATAATAGTTCTATTACATGCGGCCATAAGGATTTGCAATATATTCATGTGGTTCTTGTAAAAGTGATATATGTTTCAAAATCTCCTATTAGGGTGTTAAAGTAGTCACCTTTCGGAAAATATTCACAAAGAAAAAAGTAAGGTCAACTTTTCACAAATTTTTACGCATAGCACACGTATTTTCGGTCCGATTTTAAAGTATTATGGCTCATTTTGTAGCTGAATAATAGTTCTATTACATGCTGCCATAAGGATTTGCAATATTTTCATGTGGTTCTTGTAAAAGTGACATATGTTTTCAAAATCTATTAGGGTGTTAAAATAGTCACTTTCGGAAAATATTCCCCAAGAAAAAATAAGGTCAACTTTTCAAAAATGGCTTCTGCATTTAATAGTAGAAAGATAGTTGTATTCAAACATGAAATCAGAATGGCTGTATGATTTTTTGGGGATTTTTGAGAAAATTTTAAATATGGTCAATGTAGGCCTACATACCCCCAGATCACTGCCACCACTCCGCACTATACGTAAGATTTTGAGAAACCGTTACGTGCTGGCAATGACCGCAAGACTTCGGAATGCAGGTAGATGATGGAAGATTATGGTGTAGGAAGACTAATCTTATACCTTGTTTTGTTGATATCAAGATAGCCTTGGAAAGATGAAGAAAATGTAAAATGCCGATATCGCGGAACTCCACCTTTTGGGGTGGGTAAAAGGATTTCGGGCACAACATATGTCCAAAATTAATATATTATGGCTCATTTTGTAGAAAAATAATATATCTACAACTTATTTGAAAGCGTTTTCGCAATTATTGCTTGTACTTCTTGTAAAAGTGGTCAATGTAAGAAATTTTTTACCTTTTTTTTTCTTGAAGTCCCCTACTTCAAAAATACACAAAAAATGAAGTCGAAATCGAAAAAACGCTCTTAAACAAGTTATAACTATATGGTAGTTTTTGGCAAAAATCAAATAAAATTGAATGTCTTGCCGTTTCTGAAGTCGGAATCCTTTTACCTAGGTACTGCATTTTCAACATGGCGACTTTCGCATTTCGTTTTTTTTTTTTTTTTAACAATAATTCAATAACTGTTTGGGCGATTTTTGGAGAAAAACAATCGACCACATGCAGTGGGAAGGGGCCCAAATAAAAGGCTGTGAATTTCATCAAAATCGGCAAGAAAAATCGAAAAATAAAAAAAATAATAAAAAAATAGGTAAAGCAGCAGGTATAGGCGGCATCCCAGCTGAACTTTGAAAGGCTGGTGGTGAATCTATGGTGCTTGAGTTGCATACTGTCCAGGCTGCCATCTGGTGGTACGGTACCGTTCCACCTGACCTGTTGAGGGGTGTGGTCATCCCTCTCTGGAAAGAGATGGGACTGCAGCAACTACCGAGGCATCACCCTGCTCAGTATACCAGGCAAGGTTCTTGCTCACTTCTGAGACGTATCAGGGATTACCTACTGAGACATCAGAGGCTGGAACAATCTGGATTTACTCCTGTTAAGTCCACAATAGACTGTATACTTGTATTTAGAGTCATTGTAGAACACCATTGTGAGTTCGGGCGTGGGCTGCTTGCAGCCTACATTGACCTCACGAAAACATTCGATACAGTGCATTGGGAATCACTGGGAGATCTTGAGATTGAGAGGAATTCCAACAAGGATTATTGAACTAATAGCAAGTCTGTATACTGGTACTGCAAGTGTTGTAAAGTGTGGTGGGGGCCTGTCAAACTTCTTTCCTTCTTGTTCAAGGCTGTGTCCTTGCACCAACACTTTTCAACACTTGCATGGACTGGATACTGAGCAGAGCTACTGTTCAAAATCATTCTGGAGCAACTCTGGGCAATATTAAAGTTACCGACCTTGACTTTGCTGATGATGTTGCTATTCTATCTGAGTCTTTCGAATCGTGAGTGGTGGCTCTTGATGCATTTTTTAATGAAGCAAATACCTTGGGTCTTGAGGTCTCCTGGACCAAGACCAAGATCCAGGACTTTGGGGACTTGCTAGGAGGGACTTTGGGGACTTGCTAGGAGAATCTGTTCAGTCGGTACGTGCTTGCAAGAACATCAAAGTCACAGAAAGCTTTACAAACCTTAATAGTGTAGTTCATAACTCTGGGCTGCAGACCAGGAACTCAGCAGACAGATTGGCCTGGCAGCAGGGGTCATGGACTCTCTTGACAGAGTATATGGAGATGCCGGTCCCTGTGCAGGACTACGCTATGCGTTTTCAAGGCCCTGATAACTCCAGTTTTGTTATATGGTAGTGAAATCTAGACATTATCCTGCACCTTGTCACGTCTTGATTCCTTTTCCAATAGATCCTTGTGCTGGATCCTGGGGTACTGTTGGTGGGACCATGTGTCAAACCAACGGTTGCACCATGAGACTGGCAAAGGAACTATTACCTGCACAATCCGTGATCGCCAACTCAGGCTATATGGCTACCGGGCTGACTTCCCTCAGGATGATCCTGCCCACCAGGTTGTCTCTGTTCGAGGCAACCCTAGGTGGAGAAGACCTGTGGGACGACCTAGGAAGTCTTGGCTTGAGCAGATTGATCAATTCTGTCATGAGATGGGCCGAGTCCCTGCCTGGCGGCTTGCCATGAGCGACCCTTGCAGGTACAAGCAAAGGGTGGAGGCGGCTATGCGCCCCCATCGGCGTTAGCTCCACGATGGATTATGATGATGCCTCATCTACATGACCATAAGTGTTTTCACTTTCATTTTTCCAAGAAAATGGAGTGATTTTCATGTTTCTTTTGATAATACACATAAAGGAATAACTCACACTGCTCCACATATATTTACAATGAAAAATGATCATTATTAAGGACAGTTATATGCCAAACTGTGTCGGTCCCTCTGGCCCGTGGACCCCAGCCGAAAAAGGGGGTTCCCAGATTCACACAGTTTGGCCTGTAACTGGTGAAATGGTGAAAATATATCAGTTATTCCTTTGCGTATAGTACCAAAAGAAAATTTAAACTCATTCTGGTTACTTAGAAAAACGAAAGTAATAGCTCGTATGGCCAGGCAGAGGAAGTGTGCGGGATCATGGTCCCGAATGAGTGTCTAGAATTTTTTTTTTTAGTGCTAACAATGTGCAGATTGTGGTTCTGGGGGTTCAAAATGTTGTGATCTATATATCTATAATAGTAAAATATATTTCTAATCCCTATATACCTGAAAATAAAACCAACTTAACCAATAGCAGAGCAGGAAGGGAAGGTAGTGTGGAAATATTTTCAGTATACTTAATTATACTGATTTGCAGCAAAAATAAAGATCAGATTCGTTTTTGGGGCCCTTTTTTGGTTTTTTTTTTTTTCCTTTTTTTTTTTTTTGGGGGGGGCCCCCCCCCCGGGGGGGCCAAAAATTTTTTTTTTAAAAAACCCCCCCAAAAAAGGGGAAAAACCCCCCCCCGGGAAAACCCCCCAAAATTTTTTTGGGAACCCTTGGGGAAAAAAAAAGGGTTTGGGCGGGAAAAAAAAACAAAAAAAAAAAGGGCCGGTTTTTCCCCCCTTTTTTGGGGGCCCCAGGAAAACCCGGGGGGGTTTTGGCCCCTTTGGGGTTTTTTTTAAAAGGGGCCCCCAAAATTTGAAAATTTTTTTTTTTTAAAAAATTTTTTTTTCCTTTTTTTTAAAAAACCAAAAAAATTTTAAAAAAAAAAAAAAAAAAAAAAAAAAAAAATTTTTTTTTTTTTTTTGGGGGAAAAAAATTTTTCCCCAAACCCCTTTGGTTTTTTAAATGGGTTTTAAAAGAAAATTTTTTAAAATTCCCAAAAAATTTTAAAAATTTTTTTAAAAAAACCCAAAAAAAAGGGCCCCTTTTCCAAAAAGGGAAGGTGGGGGAAAAAAATTTTTAAAAATTTTTTTTTTCCCTTTTGGGAATTTTTTTTAAAATTTTAAAAAATTTTTTAAAAAAAATTTTTTAAAAAAAAAAAAAAAAACCCCAAAAACCCCGGGGGGTTGGGGGTTTTTTTTTTTAAAAAAAAATTTTTTTTTAAAAAAAAAATTTTTTTAAACCCAAAAAATTTGGGAAAAAAAGGGGGCCCCCCTTTTTAAAGGGGAAATTTTTCCAAAATTTTTGGGGAAAAAAAAATTTTAAAAATTTTAAAAGAAAAAAAATTTAAATTTTCTTTTTTTTTAAAAAAAACCCCCTTTTTTTTTTCCCTTTTAAAAAATTTTCCCCTTTTTTAAAAAAATTTTTTTTTTTTTTGAAATTTTTTTTTTTTTAAAAAAATTTTTAAAATTTTTTAAAATTTTTTAAAAATTCCCCTTTTTTTTCCCCAAAAAAAAAAAACCTTTTAAAAATTTCCCCCCAAAAAAAATTTTTTTCCAAAATTATACGTTGTAAAACCCTATTAGAGCATCAATAATAGGTAAATGATTTTTATAATTATTTTCAAAAATACAAGTTTCTTCCATTGGGGGGGTTGTATCCCTTTTTAAAATAAAATTAAAGGGAAAAAATTTTAAAGGGCCTTTTTACAATTTTTTTCGCATAGCACACGTATTTTCGGTCCCATTTTAAAGTATTATGGCTCATTTTGTAGCTGAATAATAGTTTTATTTCATGCTGCCATAAGGATTTGCAATATTTTCATGTGGTTCTTGTAAAAATGACATATTTTTATTATTGTCATTACTATTATTTATCATTATTTTCATTATCATAATCATCACCATTGTTGTTAAAGTTATCATTACTACTATTACTATTATTTTACTATTACTACTACCGCTATGTTATCATAATCCATAATACTAATACCCTTACATTATCATAATTATATAATTATTTATTATCTATAATAATGCTATTATTATTATTTCATTTATTATCATCATCATTATTATTATCATTTCTAATATTGTTACTATTATCAATTTCTTAATTGCTATAGTTATAATCAATGATAATAATGAAAAAATCATTATTTGTTCTTTTTGTTAATATTATCATTATAATTACTATTATCATTATTTTCATAATTATTTTCTCAGTATGACTACTATCATTATTATAATTATTAATAATATCTTTTTTTAATATAATTCTAGTCATCATAATTATTTTCATAATCTTATTATTTGTGTCATTATCACTATTTTTACTTTTTTATTTGCATTTTGTTATTATTACTGATTCTTATCAATAGTAATTAATACATTTATATATATAGAGAGAGAAAAAAGAAAGAGAGAGAGAAAGAGAAAGAGAAAAAGGGAGAGGGAGAGAGGAAATATATATATAAATATAAATATAAATATAAAAACACACACACACTCACGCACACACACACACACACAAATATATTTTGTGTGTGTGTGTGTGGGTTTTTGTGTGTTGTGCTAATTACTATTGCTATTTTTATAATGATGTATTATTTCTATTGCCATTATTAGTATGAAAATTATTGGAATGGAGTTAATTTTTGCTATTATTGCAGTAATTTTCAAAATTATCATTATAATTATTTTTATTATTATTGTCATTATCATTGTCATTATCATCATTATTGTCAATAATAAAGGAATTATCTGAAAAACATCATAATTAGCTGAGTTAATGTTAAAAATCATAATTTCCATTAAAAAGCGAAAAAGTTTTTTTTTGACTTTCTCTCAAAATACTGTAATACGCTAGATTTTGGCCGGTTTTTTACTTCTGGCCTTTATTTCATTATAAATAGAAAGAAAAAATTTTTATCATATTATTATCATTACTGTCATTATTTTCATTATTGTCAATAATAAAAAAATTAAAAACCCTCATAATTACCTGAATTAATGTTAAAATCCTCATAATTACCATTAAAAAGCGAAATAGTTTTTTTTTCGACGTTTCTCTCAAAAGGCTGTAATACGCTAGATTTTGCCGTGTTTTCGACTTTTGAGATTTTATTACTTTTGGCTTTTATTTCATTATAAATGGACAATAATAATTATCATCATTATTATCATTAGTCATTATTTTTATGATTATTATCATTATAGTCATTATCATCATGATTATCATTATTATCATCATTATTGCAGTTATAATATTTATTATGCTTATTATTATTACTATTTTTATCATTATAACTTTATATGATGATAATAGCAATAATGATAATTTTAGAAATAATAATGAATAATGATAATTATTATGACAATGATACTGTTATTATTTCTATTGCCATTATTATTAGGAAAATTTTTGGAATGGAGTTAATTATTGCTATTATTGCAGTAATTATCAAAATGATCATTATAGATATGATGTTATCATTATTATTGTCATTATCATTGTTATTATCATCCTAATTATCATCATTATTGTCAGTAATAAAGGAATTATCATGAAAATCATCATAATTACCTGAATTAATGTTAAAATCCTCATAATTACCATTAAAAAGCGAAAAAGGGGTTTTTCTTCGATGTTTCTCTCCAAGGCTGTAATATGCCAGATTTTTAGTTTTTTCACTTTTGGGTTTTATTACTTCTGGCCTTTATTTTATTATAAATGGACTGAATAATAATTATCTTATTATCATTACTGTTATTATTTTCATGATTATTTATTATAGTCATTATCCTTATTTCATTACTGCAGTATAATAATTTTTATGCTAATTATTATTGCTATTTTTATCATTTTAACTATTTATATAATGATAATAGCAATAATGATAATTTTAGAAATAATAATGACAATAATGATAATTATAATGACAATGATAATGATTTTTTATTTCTATTGCCATTATTATATGAAAAATTTTTGGAATAAAGGGAAATTTTTCGCTTTATTGAGTGATTATGAAATTTATCATTGTAATTATGATTTTATCATTATTATTCACTATCATATTCATTATCATAATTATCATCATTATTGTCAATAATAAAGAATTATCATGAAAATCAGCATAATTACCTGAATTAATGTTAAAATCCTCATAATTACCATTAAAAAGCAAAAAAGTTTTTTTTCGACGTTCCTCTCAAAAGGCTACATTTTGCCGTTTTTTCGCCTTGTTGAATTTTATTACTTCTGGCCTTTATTTCACTATAAATAGACTGATTGATAATTATCATCATTATTATCATTACTGTCATTATTTTCGTGATTATTATTATTACTGTCATTATTTTCATTATCATCATTATTGTAGTTATAATAATTATTATGGGAATTGTTATTGCTATTTTTATCATTATACCTATATATATAATGATAATAGCAATAATGATAATTTTAGAAATAATGACAATAATGATAATTATAATGATAATGATATTATTTCTATTCCCATTTTTAGTATGATAATTACTGGAATAGAGTTATTGCTATTATTGTAGTAATTATTAAAATTATAATTATAATTATGATTGGTTATCATTATCATTGTCATTATCATTGTCGTTATCATCATAATTATCATCATAATTGTCAATAATCAAGGAATTATCATGAAAATCATCTTAATTACCTGAATTAATGTTAAAATCCTCGTAATTCCATTAAAAAACGAAAAACGTTTTTTTCGACGTTTCTCTCAAAAGGCTGTATACGCTAGATTTTGCCTTTTTTCGACTTTTAGGATTTTTTTTTTCTTCTGCCTTTATTTCATTATCAATGGCTGAATAATAATTATAAATCATTATTATCATTACTTTCATTATTTTCATGATTATTATCTTATAGTCATTACCATCATGATTTTCATTATTATAATTAAATTATGCTTTTTTTTTAAATTTTTATTGCTATTTTTATCATTATAATTATTTATATAATGATAAAGCAATAAAGATAATTTCAGAAATAATAATGACAATAATAATAAGCATAATGGCAATATAATGATGTTTATTATTTCTATTGCCATTATTAGTATGAAAATTATTGGAAATATTTGTTATTGCTATTATTGCAGTATTTATAAAATTATCATATAATTATGATTTTATCATTTTTATTTCATTATCATTGGCATTATCATCATAATTATCATCATTTTTGCAATAATCAAGGAATTTCATGAAAAATCATAATTACCTGAATTAAGTTAGAATCCTCATAATTACCATTAAAAAGTGAAAAGGGGGGGTTTTCGACGTTTCTCTAAAAGGCTGTAATACGCTAGATTTTGCCGTTTTTTCGACTTTTGGAATTTTTTTTTCTGGCCTTTATTTCATTATAAATGGACTGAATAATATTTATTTATCATCATTATCATTTCTGTCTATATTTTCATGTTATTATCATTATAGTCATTATCAAGATGATTATGATTATTATCATACTATTGCAGTTATAATAATTATTATGCTAATTATTATTGCTATTTTTATATTATAACTATCTATATAATGATAATACCAATATTGATAATTTTAGAAATAATAATACAATAATAATGTTTATAATGACAATGATAATGATGTTTTTTTATTTTATTGCCATTATTAGTATGAAAATTATTGGAATAGAGTTAATTATTGTTTTATTGCAGAAATTATCAAAATTATCATTTAATTTTGATTTTTCAAATTTTTGTCATTGTCATAATTATCATCATTATTGTCAAAATCAAGGAATTACCATGAAAATCTCATAATTACCTGAATTAAAGTTAAAATCCTCATAATTACAATTAAAAAGTTTTTTCTGACGTTTCTCTCAAAAGGATGTAATTCGCTAGATTTTGCCGTTTTTCGACTTTTGAGATTTTATTACTTGTGGCCTTTATTTCATTATAAATGGACTGAATGATAATTATTAGCATCATTATTGCAGTTATGATAATTATTATGCTATTTATTATTGCCCTTTTCATCATTATAACTATTTTTTTAATGATAAAAAAATAGTGATAATTTTAGAAATGATAATGACAATAATGATGTTTATAATGACAATGGTAATGATATTATTTTTATTGTCATTATTAGTATGAAAATGATTAGAATTATTGAAGTAATTATCAAAACTATCATTATAATTATCATTTTATCATTATTATCATTATTATTGTTAATAAAAAAGGAATGATCATGAAAAAAATTATAATTACCCGAATTTAAAGTTGAAATCATCATAATTATCATTTAAAAGCGATAAAGGGGGGTTTTCGACATTTCTCTCATAAGGGTAATACGCTTGATTTTGCCTTGTTTTCTTCTTTTGAGGTTTTTTTTACTTTTTTTCCTTTATTTCATTATAAATGGACTCTATTCTTTTATTATCATTATTATATCATTATTTTTATGATTATTATCATTATAGTCATTATCGTCGTCATTATCATTATTGTTATTATTATCATTATTGCATTAGCATTATGCTAATAATTATTGTCATTTTCTCTTATAACTATTTTTATAATGATAATAACAATAATGATCATTTTAGAAATAATACTGACAATAATAACATTATAATGACACTGATAATGATAGTATTATTATTTCCATTGTCATTATTAGTATGAAAATTATTTAAAAAGTTAATCATTGCTATTATTGCAGTAATTTAAAACCTTCATTATAATTATCATTTATATATATATTATATTTTTATATTATATTTTTTAAAAAAATATATATATATATATATATATTTAATTATATATATATATACATATGTATGTATAAATAAATATATATAAATAAATAAATGAATAAATAAATATATATTTATAGGGCTTTTTTTTTTTTGTTATTATCATAGTCATTATCGTCATCATTGCTATTATTATTATTATCCTTATTGCAGTTATTTTAAATTTTATTATAAATATTGTCATTTTCATCATTGTAACTACTTTTTTAATGATATTTAAAAAAAATGTAATTTTAGATATAATAATGACAATAAAAATAATGATAATGATAATGATATTGTTATTATTTCCATTATCATTATTAGTATGAAAATTATTAGAATAAAATTAATTATTGCTATTATTGCAGTAATTTAAAAAAACTATCAGTATAGTTATCATTTTATCATTATTTCAATGTTATTGTTATTTTTATCATGATTATCATTATTATATTTAATAAAAAAGGAATTATGAAAACATCCTGATTACCTGAATTAATGTTAAAATCATCATAATTATCACTTAAAAGCGAAAAAGTTTTTTTTTCGACTTTCTCTGAAAAGGATTTAATACTCTATAATTTGCCGTTTTTTCGACTTTTGGGATTTTACTACTTTTTGCCTTTATTTCATTATAAAAGCACTCTATTTATATTATTATTATTATTGTCATTATTTGTATGATTATTATCATTATAGTCATTATCGTCATCATTATCATTATCATTGTCATCATAATTGCTGGTACAATAATTATTATGCTAATTATTATTGTCATTTTCAGCATTATAACTATTTTCATAATGATAATAACTATGATAATTTTAGAAATAATGATAATAATAATTATTATAATGACAATGAAAAGAATTTTTATTTCTATTGTAATTATAAGTATGAAAATTATTAGAAAAAAATTATTATTCAGTCCATTTATAATGAAATAAAAGGGCCCGAAGTAATAAAATCCCCAAATCGAAAAACGGCAAAATCTAGCGTATTACAGCCTTTTGAGAGAAACGTCGAAAAAAACCCTTTTTTGCTTTTAAATGGTGATTATGATGATTTTCATGATAATTCCTTGATTATTGACAATAAGGATGATAATTATGATGATAATGACAATTATAATGACAATAATGATAAAATCCTAATAACAATTTTGATAATTACTGCTATAATAGCAATAATTAACTCTATCCCAATAATTTTCATACTAATAATGGCAAAAGAAAAAAAATATCATTATCATTGTCATTATAATTCTTATTATTGTCATTATTTCTAAAATTATCATTATTCCTATCATTATATAAATAGTTATAATGATAAATATAGCAATGATAATTAGCATAGTAATTATTATAACTGCAATAATGATGATAATAATGATAATCATGATGATAATGACTATAATGATAATAATCATGAAAATAATGACAGTAATGATAATAATGATAATTATTATTCATTCCATTCATAATGAAATAAAGGCCAGAAGTAATAAAATCCCAATAGTAAAAAAAAAAAAAAAAAAAAAAAACGGCAAAATCTGGCGTATTACAGCCTGTGGAGAGAAACATCGAAAAAAAAACCCCTTTTTTGCTTTTTAATGGTAAATTTTGAGGATTTTAACATTAATTCAGGTAATTATGATGATTTCCCTTTAAAAAATCCTTTATTATTGACATTAATGATGATAATTATGATGATAATGACAATATAATGAAAAATAATGATAAAATCATAATTATAATGATAATTTTCATAATTACTGCAATGATTTACTCTATTCCAATATTGTTCATACTATTAATGGCAATAAAAAATATCATTATCATTGTCATTATAATTATTATTATTGTCATTATTATTTCTAAAATTATCATTATTGCTATTATCATTATATAAATAGTTATAATGATAAAAATAGCAATAATAATTAGCATAATAATTATCATAACTGCAATAATGATGATAATAATAATGATAATCATGATGATAATGACTATAATGATAATAATCATAAAAATAATGACAGTAATGATAATAATGATGATAATAATTATTATTCTGTCCATTTATAATGAAATAAAGGCCAAAGGTAATAAAATCCCAAAAGTCGAAAAAACGGTAAAATCTAGCGTATTACAGCCTTTTGAGAGAAACGTCGAAAAAAAAAACTTTTTTTTGATGGTAATTATGAGGATTTTAACATTAATTCAGGCAATCATGATGATTTTCATGATAATTCACTTTATTATTGACAATAAAAATGATAATGACAATGATAATGACAATAATAATGATAAAATCTAATTATAAGATAATTTTGATAATTCTGCAATAATAGCAATAATTTACTCTATTCCAATAATTTTATACTAATAATGGCAATAGAAATAATATCATTATCATTGTCATTATAATTCTTATTATGTCATTATTATTTCTAAAATTATCATTATTCTATTATCATTATATAGATAGTTATAATGATAAAAATAGCAATGATAATTAGCATAATAATTATTATAACTGCAATAATTTATAACAATAATGATAATCATGATGATATTGACTATAATGATAATAATCATGAAAATAATGACAGTAATGATAAAAATGATAATAAATATTGTCAGTCCATTTATAGTGAAATAAAGGCCAGAAGTAATAAAATCCCAAAAATCGAAAAAACGGCAAAATCTAGCGTATTACAGCCTTTTGAGAGAAACGCCGAAAAAAAAACTTTTTCCTTTGTAATGGTAATTATGAGGATTTTAACATTAATTCAGGTAATTTATGATTTTTATTTCCTTAATTATTGACAATAATGATGATAATTATGGTGAAAAAATTAAAGAAATGATAATGACAATAATAATTATAAAATCATAACTATAATGATAATTTTGATAATTACTGTAATAATCTATATTCCAATAATTTTCATACCAATAATGGCAATAGGAATAATATCATTATCATTGTCATTATAATTTTTATTGTTGTCATTATTTTTTCTAAAATTATAATTATTGCTGTTATCATTATGTAAATAGTTATTATGATAAAAATAACAATAATAATTAGTATAATAATTATTATAATGCAATAATGGTGAAAAAAATGATAATCATGATTATAATTACTATAATGATAATAATCATGAAAATAATGGCAGTAATGATAATAAAGAGATAATTCATTCAGTCCATTTATAATGAAATAAAGGCCAGAAGTAAAAAAACCCCAAAAAGTCAAAAAAACGGCAAAATCTAGCATATTACAGCCTTTGAGAGAAACGTAAAAAAAACTTTTTTTTTTTTTTGGTTTTTTTTAATTTTTGGTAATATGAGATTTTTTAATTTTTTTTAATTAAAAAAGGAAAATTTATGATGATTAAAATGTAATCTAATGAAAAATATTTTATAATATATTTGAAATTATGAATAATATAAATATATATATATATATATTTTATATATATATATATTATATATATATTATATATATATATATTTATATATAAAATTATATATATTTATATATTTTTTTGTTTTGTGTGTGTGTGTGTGTGTGTGTGTGTGTGTGTGTGTGTGTTTTTGTTTTGTGTGTTTTTTTAAAAAAAAAAAAAAACCCCCCAAAACACACAAACAAACACAATAAAAAAAAAAAGAAAAAAAAAAAAAAAAAAATATAATATATGTATATATATATAATATTTTATATATTTGTGTGTGTGTGTGTGTGTGTGTGTGTGTGGGTGTGTGTGTTTGTGTGTGTGTTTTGTGTGTGTTTTTGTGTGTGTGTGTGTGTGTGTTTTTTTGTTTATTATATATATATATTATAAAATTATATATATATATATATATATATATATATATATATATTTTTTTAATGACACCCGGAAGAGGCAGTTGTACAAAATAAATTCACAGTCCATATAATACGAAAAAAGTTTGTGTGTGTGTGTGTGTGTGTGTGTGTGTGTGTGTGGGGGCGCGCGCGCGTTTTCTCACATCCCCAGCCCACTGGATTGATTCAGACCAAAATTGGCAAGGACCCCCTTTGGCACCCAAGATGTGCTCTCAGCAAATCAAAATTTGGGTACCTCTTCCAGTACATAAAGTAAGAAAGAAAATATGTAATGGTGGGGGACGATGAGGTTGGAGCCGTTTGGGGGCATTATCGAGGCTATTAGATTTGGGCTACGTAGATGAAGATGCAGATGCGAAAAAAAATATTTATATATATGAAGCAAGACTGATAGCAGTGTTGTAAAATCGGTGAAGCCGATATTTCTGTAGAAGCCATACAGGTTGTGAAACATCCTACATAGCTATTGAATAAATGTGTAGATAAAGTCATGAGATTATAAAATAAAGGTATATAGGGAAGAAGACCTTAGGAATGGTAATTGGATATCATGCAACAAGATCAGTGTATTAGTAAAAGATATTCGGAGAAATTCTGGATAAACAGCATGTTGATAAATATTTGAGTTGCATTTCACTATGATGATGAAGATAACATAATCTATGCAGTTGTAGGTCACAGTGCCTTCCATAGATAAGTAGGGGTTTGAAATTGCTCCAAATGCATCATTTAGTAAGGAGGTACAACCATAAGAGACAAATTTTCAAAGCAAAATAGCTAAGAAGTAAGATATTAAAAAAACCCAAAACCCTGTAACCCTCATGATGAAATTACACATGGCGCTAAATAATACTTAAATTTTTCTATTAAGAATCAAACATCTCTAATTGCTTCAGTGTGACATACCAGCATTTTCAACTCTTTATTGCGGACTGGTTCCAATTACCCCTCAATCAAAGGATGGACAGAAATTGAAAAAGTATCCATTAGCTTCGGTGGTGCACCTTCTCCATTCTTGGCCCTCTCAGATTTCAGGCGGGAGTGTTTCTTCTTTGTTCTGAAAAGGTGTTCAAGATGATTTTTATGTAATTAACTTCCACACAGTTCTTACACTTAAAAATGTGTATGTGATTTATTTATTAATTTTGGGTTTTATGGTAAGCTCATCCCAAAGTCATCTAAGGCTTAAATAAATCTGTAATTTATCAGTGTTCCCCGTCTCATATTCATGCAGATGATATATTTTCTTCTGCTCGCATTCTTTCCAATCTACACATCTTTTTTTATCCTTTTAGGTGATTTAATTGGTTAGTTTAGGTCAATAGGTCAAGTTAGATCAATTGAAAGAATATCAATGCTTACATTAAAGGACCTTTAGAATCCAGAGAAATATTTTGTCTAAAAGATAGGCTTGACACTTCAAAAACATAAATAATTTTTTTAATAATATTTTTTTTTAAATGTGCATGCATGAATACCTTATATATATCTATATCTTTTTCTATCTATCTATCTATCTATCTATCTATCTATCTATCTTTTTTATATATATTTTTCCCCACCCAGCACATAGTTTGGTTTTTTTTCACAAGTGCACAGGGATGTCCTTTTTTTTTTCCAATAGTTTTAATGGACTTTGAAGAATCTGATCTTTATTTTTGCTGCAAATCAGTATAACTGAGTATACTGAAAATATTTCCACACTACCTTCCCTTCCCGCTCTGCTATTGGTTAAGTTGGTTTTATTTTCAGGTATATAAGATTAGAAATATATTTTTCTATTATAGATATATAGATCACAACATTTTGAACCCCCAGAACCACAATCTGCACATATTAGCACTAAAAAAAAATTCTAGAAAACTCATTCGGGACCATGATCCCGGCACTTCCTCTGCCTGGCCATACGAGCTATTACTTTCATTTTTCTAAGTAACCAGAATGAGTTTAAATTTTTTTTTGATACTATACGCAAAGGAATAACTGATATATTTTCACCATTTCACCAGTTACAGGCCAAACTGTGTGAATCTGGGAACCCCCTCTTTCGGCTGGGGTCCACGGGCCAGAGGGACCGACACAGTTTGGCATATAACTGTCCTTAATATGATATTTTTCATTGTAAATATATTGGAGCAGTGTGAGTTATTCCTTTATGTGTATTATCAAAAGAAACATGAAAATCACTCCATTTTTTTGGAAAATGAAAGTGAAAACACTTATGGTCATGTAGATGAGGCATCATCATCATAATCATCGTGGAGCTAACGCCGATGGGGGTGCATAGCCGCCTCCACCCTTTGCTTTTACCTGCAAGGGTCGCTCATGGCAAGCCGCCAGGCAGGGACTCGGCCCATCTCATGACAGAATTGATCAATCTGCTCAAGCCAAAACTTCCTAGGTCGTCCCACAGGTCTCCTCCACCTAGGGTTGCCTCGAACAGAGACAACCTGGTGGGCAGGATCATCCTGATGGAAGTCAGCCCGGTAGCCATATAGCCTGAGTTGGCGATCACGGATTGTGCAGGTAATAGTTCCTTTGCCAGTTCATGGTGCAACCGTTGGTTTGACACATGGGCCCACCAACAGTCCCCATGATCCAGCACAAGGATCTATTGCAAAAGGCATCAAGACGTGACAACAAGGTGCAGGATAATGTCTAATTTCACTACCATATAACAAAACTGGAGTTATCAGGGGCCCTTTAAGACGCATAGCATAGTCCTGCACAGGTACCCGGGATCTCCATATACTCTGTCAAGAGAGTCCATGACCCTGCTGCCAGGCCATTCCCGGTCTGCAGCCCAAGTTATGAACTACACTATTAAAATTTGTAAAGCTTTCTGTGACTTTGATGTTCTTGCTGCAAGCACGTACCGACTGAACAGGTTCTCCTAGCAAGTCCCCCAAAATCCCTCCTAGCAAGTCCCCAAAGTCTTGGATCTTGGTCTTGGGCCAGGAGACCTCAAGACCCAAGGTATTCGCTTCATTTTTAAATGCATCAAGAGCCACCACTAAGGATTCCAAAGACTCAGATAGAATAGCAACATAATGATAATGGAAATAATAATATATTATCATTATCATTATTTTTATTGTCATTATTATATTAAAATTTTCATTATTTTTATTATCATTATAAAAATAGTTACAATGATGAAAATGACAATGATAATTATAATATAATTAAAATAACTGCAATAATGAAAAAATAATAATAGCAATGATGACGATAATGACTATGATAATAAAAATAAAAAAGCCCTATAAAATATATTTATTTATTTATTTATATAAATTTATTTTTACAACATATGTATAAATATATATATATATATATATATAATTAAAATATATTTTATAAAATATATATAATTAAAAATTATAATGAAAAAAATTTTATAATTTTAATAATAAATATTAATTTATTAAATAATTTTATATAATAATAAATGGAAAATAATAATACTATTTATTAAAATTCATTATAAGGATTATTTCTTCATTATTATTTTAAAATATCATTATTTTATTATTTTTTTATAAAAATAGTTATAATGATGAAAATGACAATAAATTTTTAGCATATAATTATTATAACTGCAATAATGATAAAAATAACAATAATGATAAAAGACGACGATAATGACTATAATGATAATAATCATAAAAATAATGATACTAAAATGATAATAATAAGAATAGAGTCCATCCTAAATGAAATAAAAGGGAAAAAGTAGCAAAATCCCCAAAGACGAAAAAAAGGCAAAATCTAGCGTATTACAGCCTTATGAGAGAAATGTCGAAAAGCCCGCTTTATCGCTTTTAAATGATAATTATATGATTTTAAAATTAATTCGGGTAATTATGATTATTTTTATGATCATTCCTTTATTATTTAAAAATAATGATGATTATCATGATAAAATGATAATTATACTGATAGTATTCAATTTTACTGAAATAATACCAATAAGTAACATTCTAATATTTTCATACTAATAATGACAATAGAAATAATAATATATTATCATTGTCATTATAATTATTATTATTGTCATTATTATTTCTAAAATTATCACTATTGTTATTATCATATAAAAATAGTTATAATGATGAAAAAGGCAATAATAAATAGTATAATAATTATCATAACTGAAAAAAAAATAATAATAATGATAATATGACGATAATGACTATAATGATAATCATAAAATAATGACAATAATGATAATGATGATAATAATGATCAAAAAGTCCATTTATAATGAAATAAATGTAAAAAGTAATAAAATCCCAAAAATCGAAAAGCGGCAAAATCTAGCCTTTTGAGAAAAAAAGTCGAAAAAAAAATTTTTCCTTTTAAATGATAAATTTTGATGACTTTAACATTAATTCAGGTAATTATTATGATTTTCATGATAATTCCATTATTATTAACAATAATAATGATAACCATGATAATGACTATAATAATATTAATGATAAAATGATAATTATAATGATAGTTTTGATAAATAATTTTCATACTAATAATGACAATAGAAATAATAATATCATTATCATTGTCATTATAATTAATATTATTGTCATTATTATTTCTAAAATTATCATTATTGTTATTATCATTATAAAAATAGTTATAATGCTGAAAATGACAATAATAATTAGCATAATAATAATAATAATGATAATAATTATTATTCAGCCATTTATAATGAAATAAAGGCCCCAAGTAATAAAATCTCAAAAGTCGAAAAACGGCAAAATCTAGCCTTTTGAGAGAAACGTCGAAAAAAAACTTTTTCGCTTTTTAATTGTAATTATGAGGATTTTAAATTAATTTAGTAATTATGATGATTTTCATGATAGTTCGTTGACTATCGACAATAATGATGACAATGACAATGACAATAATAATGATAAAATCATAATTATAATGATAATTTTGATAATTTCTACAATAATAGAAATAATTAACTCTATTCCAATAATTTTCATACAATAATGGCAATAGAAAAAAAATAAAACATTACATTTTCATTATAAACATTATTATTGTCATTATTATTTCTAAAATTATCATTATTGGTATTATCATTATATAGATAGTTATAATAACAAAAATAGCAATAATAATTAGCATAATAATTATTATAACTGCAATAGTATGATAATAATAATGATAATCATCTTGAAATGACTATAATGATAATCATCTTGATAAAGACTATAATGATAATAATCATGAAAATAATACAGTAATGACAATGATGTGATAATAAATATTATTCAGTCCCTTTATAATGAAATAAAGGCAGAAGTAATAAAATTCCAAAAGTCGAAAAACGGGAAAAAATTTGCGTATTATAGCCCTTTTTAGAGAAACGTCGAAAACCTTTTTTTACTTTTTAATGGTTTTTAAATTTTAACATTAATTCAGGTAATTATATGATTTTCATGATAATTCCTTTATCATTGACAATAATGATGATAATTATGATGATAATGCCAATGATAATGACAATAAAAATGATAAAATCATAATTATATGATAATTTTGATAAATACTGCAATAATAGCAATAACTAACTATATTCCAATAATTATCATACTAATAATGGCAATAGGAATAATGATAACATCATTTTCATTGCCATTATGCTTATTATTATTGTCATTATTATTTCTGAAATTATCTTTATTGCTATTATCATTATATAAATAATTATGATGATAAAAATAGTAATAATAATTAGCATAATAATTATCATAACTGCATCAATTATGATAATAATAATGATAATCATGATGGTAATGACTATAATGATAATCATGAAAATAATGAAAGTAATGATAAAATGATGATTATAATTATTTTTCAGTCCATTGATAATGAAATAACGGCCAGAAGTAATAAAATCCTAAAAGTCGAAAAAAAGGCAAAATCTAGCGTATACAGCCTTTTGAGAGAAACGTCGAAAAAAACCTTTTCGCTTTTTAATGGTAATTACGAGGATTTTAACATTAAATTTAGGAATTATGATGATTTTTATTATTCCAATAATTTTCATACTAATAATGGCAATAATTATAATAACATCATTATCATTCATTATAATTATCATTATTGCTATTATCATTATATAAATAGTTATAATGATAAAAATAGCAATAATAATTAGCATAATAATTATTATAACTGCAGTAATGATGATAATAAGGATAATCATGATGATAATGACTATAATGATAATAATTATGAAAATAATGACAGTAATGAAAAAATGATAATAATTATTATTCAGTCCATTTATAATGAAATAAAGGCCAGAAATAATAAAATCTCCAAAGTCGAAAAACTGAAAAAATCTGCTATTACACCTGTGGAGAGAAACATCGAAAAAAATCCCTTTTTCGCTTTTTAATGGTAATTATGAGGATTTTAACATTAATTCAGGTAATTATGATGATTTTCATGATAATTCCTTTATTTCTGACAATAATGATGATAATTAGGATGATAATAACAATAATGTGCAATAATAAAGATAAAATCATAACTATAATGATAATTTTTATAATTACTGCAATAATAGCAATAATTAACTATATTCCAATAATTTTTATACTAATAATGGCAATAGAAATAATAATAACATATCATTGTCATTATAGTTATTATTATTCATTATTTTTTCTAAAATTATTATTATTGCTATTATCATTATGTAAATAGTTATAATGATAAAAATAGCAATAATAATTAGCATAATAATTATTATAACTGCTGTAATGATGATAATAATAATGATAATCTGATGATAATGACTATAATGATAATAATCATGAAAATAATGACAGTAATGATAATAATGATGATAATAATTATTATTCAGTCCATTTATAAGGAAATAAAAGCCAGAAATAATAAAATCTCAAAAGTCGAAAACACGGCAAAATCTAGCGTATTGCAGCCTTTTGAGAGGAACATCGAAAAAAACCCTATTTCGCTTTTTAATGGTAATTATGAGGATTTTAACATTAATTCAGTTAATTATGATGATTTTCATGATAATTCCTTTATTATTGACAATAATGATGATAATGAAAATAATGGCAGTAATGATGATAATAATAATTATTTTTCTTTCTATTTTTAATGAAATAAGGCCAGAAGTAATAAAATCATAAGAAAAAAAAAAAAAAAAAAAAAAAAAAACGGGAAAATCTAGCGTTTAAATTTTTGAGAGAAACGTGAAAAAAAACTTTTTCGCTTTCTAATGGTAAATATGAGGATTTTAAGATTAACTAGGTAATTAGATGATTTTCACGATAATTCCTCTATTATTGACAATAATGATGATAATTATGATGATAATGAAATATAATGACAATAATAATGATAAAATCATAATTATAATGATAATTTTTATAATTACTCAATAATAGCAATGATTAACTGCATTCCAATAATTTTCATACTAATAATGGCAATATAAATAATAATGACATCATTATCAAAATAGCAATAGTAATTAGCACACACACACACAAACCCACCCACCCACAAACACACACACACACATATATATATATATTTATTTATCTATTTATTTATATATATATTTATATATATATATATATATATATTTTTTTTTTTTTTTTTTTTTTTTTTTTTTTATATATTTTTTTATTTTTATTATATATATATTATAATATTTTTTTTTTTTTTTTTTTTTTTTTTTTTTTTTTTTTTTTTTTTTTTTATATATAATTATTAATTATATTATAAAATATAATATAATAATATAATAATAATAATATAAAAATATATAATAAAAATAATGAAGATTATGAAAATAATAAAGATGATTAGAATTACATTAATAATGATGATAATATTAATAATTATAATAATGATAGTAGTGATACTGATGAAAATAATTATGAAAATAATGATAATAGTAATTACAGTGATAATATTAACAAAAAGAACACAATAATGATGATCATTATTATTATATATATGACATTGATTATAACTATAGCAATTTTGAAATTGATAATATAATAATATTAGAAATATAATGATAGTATTATGGATTATGATAACAGTAGCGGTAGTAGTAATAGTAATAATAATAGTAATAGTAGTAAATAACTATAACAACAATGGGGATAAATTTTGATAATGAAAATAATGATAAATAATGTAATGACAATAATAATAATAAAAAAAAAAAATCAATAATAATAAAAATGATAATAATAATGACATTGAAAATGATAATAATGATAAAAATAGTTTTTAAAAATAAAAATAATAATAATAATAATAATGAATAATAATAAAGATAATAATTAAAAATAATAATAATAATAATAATAATAATAATGATAATGATAATTTTAATAATAAAAATGAGAATGATAATGATGATAATAATAATATATTAATAATAATAATAATTATTATAATGTATTTAAAAATAATAATAATGACAATAATGATAATGATAATTAAAAGATAATAAAATAAAAATAACGACAATAATAATGATAATGATGATGATGATGATTTAAAAAAATAATAATAATAATAATAATATAAAAGTTAATAATAACGTTAATGAAAATTATAATCACAGTAATGAAAGTAATGACTTTAATAATGATAAAGATGATAAAAAATAATAATATCAAGGTAATAATAACAATAACAAGTGTGATGAGGGCAAACTATTTTATATATATATCACCCATATAATCTTTATCACAATACTGGAATTAAGATTTTTCCCTTGTATTTCAATAACGCGAGGGTTTTGTCGCCGCAAACCGACTGCTTTCCTGCGTAAAATTTTTGAACCAACTGAATCCTAATGGTTATGTCCACTTGAAAGCAGACTCTCGAGAGTTATTGTCGACAGTTCTCTCATTTGTGTATTCACATGAGAGCAAACTTTTCTAACTTGCAGTTTTGGAGAGTTCGCAACAAAAATGCTGGAGAGAACGACCATTGTTATTACCACTTGTCGGCAGGGGGTTCTACTCTGTAGCGACTCTATATACGACAGCAATGGGGTGAGAACGTAGCAGACAGCTTGGCAAGAAGAAAGGTAGGCAGTATGAGAAAGAAAGAGAGAGGGAAAGAGAGGGGGAGTAGGGAGAGGGAGTAGGAAAGGGAGAGTGAGAGTGAGAGTGAGAGTAAGAGTGAGAGTGTGTGTGTGGGGAGAGAGAAAAAGAGGAGAAAGAGAGAGAGAGAGAGAGAGAGAGAGAGAGAGAGAGAGAAAGAGAGAGAGAGAGAGAGAGAGAGAGAGAGAGAGAGAGAAAGGCTACAGAGAGGGATAGGCAGAAAGAGAGAGGAGGGGAAGGGGGGAGATGGAGAGAGAGAGAACATATAATTCTGAAAAAAAAAAATCCCGAAGTTTAAAGTAATCTACATGTAAATTGTGAGTAGGAATTTTGATATTGCCTGCATTTACGCATAGAAAATAAGGGCAATAAAATGAATAGGCAAATAACCACGTCGTGGTATCTATTGAAAAAAAAAAAAAAAAAAAAAAAATCTTTGGAATTTAAAATACATCTTTTTAATGGTCATCAACTTGCATACTATTCTCTCCCTCTCTTCTTCGTCAAATATCCTCTCTTCCTCTCTTACGTTCCTTTTTCTCTTTTTCCCCCTTCTCCCTTTTCCCCCTATTCTTGCCCTCTCTCTTTCCCTCTTCCTCTCCCCCTCTCGTGATCCTCCGAAATTGAATGCTCATCACACGAGGTTAAAACCCCCGAAACCCTTCCTGCGGCGTTCAGAAGGACACGTTCCGCTCCTCGATGGTACCGCCATCTTCCTCATCGCTCAGGGCGATTATTATTTGAGGTTTGGGGGCCAATGAAGGGGGGGTTTCCGGCCCCTTTCTCCCCCCCCTTTTTCCTTTCTTTTAAAAAAAAACTTTTTTGGTTAAAAAAATTAAAGCAGCCCCGGTTTCTTTTAAATTTTTTTTGGCCCTTTAATTTTGAATTTCTTCACAATAACTATACAATTCAGCGAAAAGGATCATAAAACTCTTGTTGCAGGCAATGTCTTTATAATGGCTTTCAGCCTTACACAAATCACTTCTTAACAGGCGATAATGCAATATAAGAAAATTTGAATCGAGTTTTAATAGACTTGAATTTAATGCATAAATATAAATGTGGCAACCACCATCTCGCATATTTGTACATGTCGATATGTCACATTTGCGAGATAATTATCCCGCCACACAACCGATACATTTCAAAACATGCTCGTTCTACTGTATATACAATCAAGCTTGCGAAAATTTGTAAAAGTGCGAATTATTTCTTCTCAGAGCTCATGCCATAAGTCTTGAATTGCATCTCCATCCTCTTTTTGGGTAAGTTTGTTCTGATTGGTTAGGACGAGAGGCGTGACACGTTTCCCACTTTGACAGAAAAATGTTAATGAATTCACCCTTTTCACTCCTGCTTATGCAACTAACAGGCGAATTACCTAATAGATTAAAAAGTCGCTTCCCTTCTGATATAAAAACACCGATGTAAATATTGGTGATGGGTCCCTTCGTTTTATGACAATATAAGAAAAAGATGAATCAGCACAAAATGCTGGCTAGCTTTTTAGTGATTTACCCCAACCTTTATACCCCGCAAAATCGCCTATATTACAAGTATATGGCAAAGAGAAGCATCTATGCAACTCCCTCGTTGGTTACAGTAATCTCCCTTATCAGGAGCGTGCTCACTGTCAAAATTATTTTTTGTCTGTTATAAGAACAAAAAAACATTGTAAGATGTCAAAAATAAACTTGCTTGAGGGCATAAATTCAACCAAACTTTACTTCTCGATCTCCCACAATCGTCTTTCTCATCTGCCCACAAATATGCGGTTAAAGATCGAACTAAAATAACTTGCTATCTTTCGGCCACCTCCCCGGGCCCACTGTAATTTACTTTATCGGGGATTGCTCATCTAGGCACCATTTTTAAAAAGAAATGCATACTTACCTTTGATCAAATATCCTTGTACAAAGAGAAACATCTATTTTTATACCGACATTGCATACACACACACACACCTGGCTAATCTTTTACACAGCGGTATCACGGAGCATTTTCTATAACCCCCCTCTTCCCGTTAGCTGAACACCCTGCCATAAGGGTCATAAAACCGCAGGTGAGTTTGATGTTCTCGTCAGTTGCAAGGACCGTTGCAGGAGGAGCAGTGCGTTGGCTTGGGATGGCTCTGGATGGCTACAAAGACAAAAGGACTTGTACTAGACTTAGCAAGCCCGTGGGAGGCGTCTGTCGTGTAGTGTCTGTTTTTGGCTGCTTGGTGTGTGTGTGTGTGTTTGTGTGCGTGTCTCAGTGTCTGTCTGTCTGAATGTTTCTCTCTCTCTCTCTCTCCTTCTTTTTTCTTTTCCCTTCTTCTTTCTCTCTCTCTCTCTCTCTCTCTCTCTCCCCTTCTCTCTCTCTCTCTCTCTCTCTCTCTCTCTCCTCTCTCTCCCCTCCCCCGCCCCTCTCTCTTTTACCTCTCTACCTCTCTCCTCTCTCCTCTCTCCTCTCTCCCCCCCCATACAAGAAATTTTTTTTTTTACCAATTTCATATCAAAAAGAGATTGTGTCTCTATTATCATTGATATTATCATTAACACATCTTTTATCATCAGTGTTATCATTACTATAATTACTGTTATCCTCATTATCATTATTAACATCATTTTTAACATTGTTAATGGTGAGGTTCTTACTTCATAATGATTCCTATTCTTATTATTAATACTGGCTTTACTATCTTTTTTTTTGTTATCTTAATTTTCATTATCATTATTTTTATTATTATTGTTATTATTATTATTATCATCATTAGTTGTAGCAGAAATTTTTTTTTATTATTATCTGAATCATTATTACTATTCCCATCCGCCATTTACCAATATCCATGTAAGTACATGTACATACGTGAATACATAAAATAAGAAAATATGACACACACACACACGTATACATATGCATATATATTTTGTATATATATATGTATATATATATATATATATATATATATATATATATATATAAAATATATATTTATTTTTTTTTTTTTGGGGATATATGTACACACACAAAATACACACAAAGACACATACACACAAAGACACATACACACAAAGACAAACACACGCACACACACACACACACGCATAACACATTCCTTCTAGGTTAGGTTAGGGTTAGGGTTGGGGTTAGTTTAGGTCAGGATAGGTTTACTTTAGGTTAGGTTAGGTTAAAGTTAGGTTAGTTAGATTATTTAGGTTAGGTTAGGTAAGGTGGTTTAGGTTAGGTTAGGTTTAGGCTAGGTTGGTTAGGTTGAGGTTAGGTTAGGTAATTATGAGAGTAATTAGGACAATAATTATGATAATAATTATACAATGATAATTATAATGATGATTTGCCTAATAATTGCAATAATAGCAATAACCAACACTATTCTAATGATTTTCCTAATAATAATAACGACAATGATAACAGAAATAATAATAAAAGTAATTATTACTGCTCTACTTGAGGACCACCTGGACTCTGAGTTGGTATTTGTGTGCAGTCCATTGCCGCAATAAAAGCCAGAAAAAAACGAAAAGAAAATGCCTATAAAGGAATGATATTGACATTTTCACATGTGCATTCATCCTGTATCTAGAATGATTTTGACATCTTCATATGTGCATTCATCATATATGTACAGGGACTCAATATCAGTATAAAATTATACGAAAATGTACGTCATTAAATAAATATTCAGTGACAGTTACAGATGGCATTACATAACGTTGTGCACTAAGGGGAGAAAAAATCCCTGAATAAACTTTCAGTATTGTCCTATTGGCATGAATGGTGTTCCTCAATTATTTACCTTGACGTTATATAGCCGTGTAGAATGAATATATATTTTTGGCACTTGGCAGGAATTTATATATATACTTACATATATATAATATATAATATAATATAATATAGTAAAATATAAAATTAAAAATAAAAATATATATAATATAATGTATATATATGATATATATAATGTATATAATATATATATAATATATAATGTATATATATAATATATATATAATATATATAAATATATGATATATAATATATATATATACTATATATATATATATATATATATATATATATATATATATACATAATATATATAATCTATATATATATTATTATATACATATAATATATATTTTTATATATATATCATATATATGATATATTTTGTTTAATATAAGTATAATGTATATAGATAGATTTATATACATATATGGGTAGATAGATAATATATATATATATATATTACCCTATGTTATATTACCTTACCTAACATAACCTAAACCTAATTATTAATCTCGAGAGAAGAGGAAATGTTATCTCTGTAATAGCCTCACTTCATACTACAACAAAGGAATTAAAAATTAACCATTTTACAATACCTGATATAAAATAGTGAACTGCAGAGCTACAAGGAAATCATTAGCAACGCCTCAATGTAGAGTGGTGTAGCATGACAGATGCTTCTATAGCCCGTAGTAAACATGCCATCATCAAAACACTTGTGAAAAGAAAATTATCCCTACAATCAAAATAACAACTTAAAAACAAAATTACTCACCTGGGGGCAGCAGGAATACAGCTAATGTTTTGAGCTCTCGACTGGAACATTGATGGTCTTGAAGAGGCTACGTGTTTACGTTATTTCATAATGAATTGTGATTTTCATAGATTTTAAAATTGCAATGTGATTCCTATATCATGTTATACACAAATGTGTTACTAATTTGTAACACATGAAAGCAAGAAAATGTCATTCAATCACGGGAAAATTACTGATACAGAAAGGGTTATTTTTCATTAAATGTATAAGCATTGTGTGGCTCAGACTTGATTTTTTATATTATAGTTTGTTGGTGGTTAAGGTCAGTGAAATGAAAGTAGAATATTCAGAAATAGTGTCTTGTATGCTCTAATGCAGGCAGATTATGATGGCCATCTGCTTGGGGAATCTGCATAACCAATTTGCAATTTTTTAATGACTCCAGTTCTCAATCCCAGATTGCAAAATGAAATAAGGTATAATTTGGCTCATTCAAGAACCCGCAATCCCATTGAACGAGCATTTGGAGCCCTCAAATGAAGATTCCGTTGTCTCGCTATACCTATGCGGACTAGTTTGGACACAACCATGGCCACAATTTGTAGGGGGAAAACCAAAGTGGGGAAAAAGAGGGGTTAATCAAGGTGTGGTCGGAAAGTATTTGGGAAAAACTCCCGGGAGGAGGGTTTCAATTTTCTTTTTTTGGGGGCCCCCGGCAGCTCCTCCATTCTCAGTATCCCTTTTTCCCCAAAAACCCCCCGTATCCCTCCTCGGTACATGTTCTTAAGCAATTCAGTATTCCGTCTCTCATATTCCAAAGTCTCTCAAGTGCTTTTCCTCTGACATGTCATCTCCACCAAAACTACCATTTGTAGCATCATTTTAATTAAAGATTATTTAAAGATTATATTGAAACAAATGTATTATGTCAATGAAAAACTTTTTTCTAGTTTATCTTTTGTTAGCCAACTGTCATGGTCGGTAAATGTATTTTTTAAAAAGAAGCCTAATGTTTAATGTCACACACAATTTGTAGTTATGACATTGTTGTATATTGTACATCAAGTTTAGTAGTAGGAGAAGGCCGTGTGGAAAGTAGAGGGATAAGGTACAGGAATAAATAATTAAACAGAGGTTTTTCCACTGACATGTCATCTCCAACAAAGTTACCATTTGTAGCATCATTCTATTTGAAGACTATTCAAGGATTATATTGAAACTAATGTAAAACGTCAAACAAAAAACAATGTTTTTACTAGTTTATTATTTTTTGTTAGACAAATGTAATGGTAGATTAATATATATATTTTTTTAATGAAACATAATGTTTAATATCACACATTGTGTGGTTATGACTACATTATTATATAGTAATGTATATGCTTGCACATTGAGTTTATAGTTGGGGAAGACTATGTGGAAGGTGTAAGGATAGGGTACAGGAATAAATAACTGAAAGAGACATTACTGGAAGCAAGGAAGATGAAGGATGACATCTCTTTTTGATGTTTTTCAAGTGCAAGCCTCAGTTTTAGTTTTAGTTTTTAGTTCTTGCTTGCATAATAAGATGTCATGAGCTACTTCGCATGTTCTAACAATTCGAACCTTTTCTGATGCAGAATAATGACAATAATGATGATAATGATGATAATAATCATAGAGTCCATTTATAATGAAGTAAAGGCTAAAACTAATATAATCCCAAAAGTCGAAAAAACTGTAAACTCTAGCGTATTACAGCCTTTTTAGAGAAAGGTGAAAAAAAAAAATTTTTTGCTTTTAAATTATAATTATGATTAATTCAGGATATTATGATGATTTTCATGATAATTCCTTTATTATTAACAATAATGATGATAATTATGATGATAATGACAATAATAATAATGATAATAATAAAATGATAATTATAATGGTAATTTTTATAATTACTGCAATAATAACAATAATTAACCCTATTATAATAAGTTTCATACTAATAATGCCAATAGAAATAAGAATATCATTATTGTTATTATAATGAGTATTATTGTCATTATTATTTCTAAAATTATCATTATTGTCATTATGATTATAAAAATAGTTATAATGATGAAAAGGACAGTAATAATTAGCATAATCATTATAACTGCCAAAAATGAGTATGAAAAAATTATAATCATAAAGACAATGACTATAATGATGATAATCATAGGGATAATAAAAATAATGATGATAATCATAAGAATAGTGACAATAATGATGATAATAATAATTAAAGTCCATTTTTAATGAAATAAAGGCTAA
>NC_091575.1:3548266-3568944 GCF_042767895.1 Penaeus vannamei | reverse complement strand
TAGCAGTTATTGTTGCGAACTCCCCAAAACTCAATTAAAAAAGTTTGCCCCAGGGAATACACAAATGAGAAACTTAAATTAACTTCGAGGTCTGCTTTCGGGACATAGACCATTAGGATCTTGGTTCTTTACGTCAGGAAAGGGGGTTTTGGGGAAAAACCCTCGCGTTATTAAATCGGTTTCAAGTTGAAATAAAGGATCTAATTCAATTGTATAAAGATTTTTGGGTGAATTATATAAATAAAAAATTTTTTCCCTCATACACTTGTTATTTTTTATTATCCTTGAATTTTATTTTTATCATCTTTATCATTATTAAAGTTTACTTTTTTACTTGATTATTTTTTTTAACGTTATTATTATCATTATTATTACTAATTATTATTTTGATTATTATTACTATTATTATCACATCATCATCATTATCATTATTATTGTCGTTATTATTATTGTTATTATATTTATAATTATCATTATTTCATTATTATTATTATTAATATCATTATAATAATAATTATTATTTTTAAAAGATTATTATTATCATCATTATCATTCTCTTTTTTATTTTTAAAAATTATCTTATCATTATTATTATCATTATTATTATTATTATTATTATTATTATTATTATTATTATTTTTATTTTATTTTTATTAATTTTATCATTATTATCATTTTAAATTCATTATTATTATCATTATTATTATTATTTTTTTTATTTTTTTATCATTATTATTTCATTACTATTATTTATCATTATTTTCATTATCATAATATCAAATTGTTTTTGTTATCTTTACTACTAACTATTATTATTACTATTATACTCCCCTTTTATCATAATCCATAATATATCATTATATTTCTAATATTATTACTATTATCAATTTCATAATTGCTATAGTTATAATAATTTCATATATATAAAAATTGATTTTTTTGTGTTCTTTTTTTAATATTACCCTGTAATTACTATTATTTATTTTCATAAATTTACATTCACTACTATATTAATAATTATAATATTATCATCATTATTAATGTAATTCTAAATCATCATAATTATTTTCATAATCTTCATATATATATATATATATATATATATATATATATATATATTATATATATATATTTTTTATATATAAAATTTATATATATATATATATATATAAAAAAAAAAAAAAAAGAGAGAGAGAGAGAGAGAGAGAGAAGAGAGGAAGGAATATATAAAAAAAAAATATATAAATAAATAGATAAATAAATATAAAAACACATACAAAAACAAACAAAAACCACACACACAAAAATACACAAAAAAAAAAAAGTTTATATATATATATATATAATAATAATATATTTATTATATAATAATGTGTGTGTTTGTTGGTGGGTTTTTGTGTGGTGTTTTTTGGGGGGTATTTTTGGGGTTTGGGGAAAATTAATTTTTTTTATTTTTTTATTTTTATATTGGTAAAAAATTATTGGAATGGGGTTTCATTCTATTTTGGGAGTAATTTAAAAATTTCATTAAAATTTTGTTTTTAATTTATTATTTTTATTATAAATTTTCATTATTCATCATTATTGTCAATAATAAAAGGTTATCTGAAAATCATCATAATTACCTGAAATTTTAAAAATCTTTTTACCATTAAAATTAAAAAGTTTTTTCGACTTTTCCCCTTTTAAAAAGGTTTAAACCAATTTTCCTTTTTTTTTTTTGTTTTTTTTATTTTTTTTTTAAAGGCCTTTATTTATTATTAAAAAAAAGAATAATAATTATTTTTAAATATCATTTACTTCATTTTTTTTCATTATCATCATTATTGTCAAAAAAAAAAGGAATTTTTTTTTAAAAAATCATCATAATTAACTGAATTAATTTTAAAAATCCTCATAATTACCATTAAAAATAAAATGGGTTTTTTTTTTCGTTTTTTTCCCCCAAAAGGCTGTAATACGCTAGTTTTTGGGCCGTTTTTAAAAATTTTTTGGATTTTATTATTTCTTTTTTAAAATTTAAATGGACTGAAAAATTTAATTATTTTTATCATTATTTCATTCTGTATTATTTTCATTTATTTCATTTGTCTTACAGGTTATCTTTTTCCCATTTTTATCATCTTTTCAAAGCAGTTAAAATTAATTATTATTAAAAAATTTTATTTTTTTTATTAATTAACTTTTTTTAAAAATTGATAATAAAAAAAAAAATAATTTTAAAAAAAAATAATGAATAATAAAAACCCCTATAATGAAATTTTTTTAATTATTATTTTTATTCCATTATTGGTATAAAAATTAAAAAAATATGAATTTAAATTGAAATTTTGAGTAATTATAAAAATTATCATTATAGTTATTGTTTACCCCTTTATTATTGTTAATTATTTTTATTATCCCCAAAATTTTTAAAATATTATTGTCAGTAAAAAGGAAATTTTCAAAGAAAAATCATATAATTACAAAATTAATTTAAAACCCTAATTAATTAATTTTAAAAAGGGTTTTTTTTCGATGTTTCTCCTTTTTTTTAAAATACGTGTTTTTTCATTTTTTCATTTTAAATTTTATTATTTCGGCCTTTTTATTTCTTATAAATGGATGAATAATAAATTTTATAAATTATTATCATTACGGGCTTATTTTTTTCAAAATTTATTATCATTATAGTCATTATTTTCATGATTATCCTTATTTCATCATTCTTTTAAAATAATAATTATTTTAATTTTATTGTTTTTTTTTATCATTAAAACTATTTATATAATGATAATAAATAATAAATTATAATGCAATGATAATAAATTTATTATTTCTATTCCCAATTATTGTATGAAAATTATTGAAAAATTAAATCATCATAATTACCTAAATTAATTTTAAAAACCCTTAAAAATTACCATTAAAAAAAAAGGTTTTTTGACGTTTCTCTAAAAAAACTGAAAGCTAGATTTTCCTTTTTTCGATTTTTGGGTTTTTTTTTAATTCTGGCCGTTATTTCATTATCAATGGACTGAATAATAATTAAAAATATCAATTTTTATCATTTTTTCATTTTTTTTCATGATTATCATTATAGTCATTACCATCATGATTATCATTTTTAAATTTTTTCTTTAATTAAAATTTGAGGTTTTATGATAATTATTATGCAAATTTTTACTTTTTTTTATCTTCAAAATTATTTATAAATGATAATAGCAATAAAAAAATTTCGAAAAAATTTAATAAAAAAAAATTAATGGCAATGAAAATGATGTTATCATTATTTATTGCCATTATTAGTAGGGATAATTATTAAATTTATAGTTAGTTATTGCTATTATTGCAGTATTTATAAAAATTATATAAAAATTATGATTTTATCATTTTTATTTTTTTTACCATTGGCATTATCATCAAATTATCATCATTATTGTCAAAAAAAGGGAAATTTTCATAAAAAAATCATCATTAATTTTGAATTAATTTAGAATCCTCATAATTACCAAAAAAAGTAAAAGGGGGGGGGGGTTCGACTTTTCTAAAAAGGTATAATACCCTAGTTTTTTGCCTTTTTCGATTTTTGGAATTTTTTATTACTTCTTTCCTTTTTTTCTTTAAAATTGGCCCCAATAATATTTATTATCATCATCATTGTCATTACTGTCATTATTTTCATGATTTTATCATTATATCATTATCAAAGATTATTTAATAATTTTTTATCAAGATGATTACTTTTTATTATTATCATACTATTTATTATAATAATTTTTTGCAAATTATTTTTGGGTATTTTTGTTATTATAACTATCTATATAATGAAATACCAATAATGAAAATTTTTTAAAATAAAAAATGACAAGAATAATGTTTATAATGACAATTTTTAATGATATTATTTTTTTTGCCTTATTAGTATAAAAAATTATTAAAATAGATTTAAATTTTATTTCTATTATTGTAAAAATTATCAAAATTTTTATTAAAATTTTATGATTTTATCATTATTATTGTCATTGTCATTTAAATCATTATTGTCAATAGTAAAGGGAATTCCATAAAAATCATCAAAATTTAATTGAATTAATTTTAAAATCCTCATAATTACAAAAAAAAGGAAAAGTTTTTTGACGTTTTCTCAAAAGGCTAGATTTTGCCTTTTTTTGATTTTTGAGATTTTATTTTTGTGGCCTTTTTTCATTAAAAATGGACTGAATAAAAAATTATTATCATAAATTTTTATTATTATTATGCTAATTAATTGTCATTTTCACATTATAACTATTTTTATAATGAAAATAAAATAAAAAAATTTTTAAAAATAATAATGACAAAATATTAATTATAATGACAATGATAATGTTTATTATTTCTATTTATTTTTAAATTGAAAATTTTTTTATCAAAACTACCCATTAAAATTTAAATAATTTTATCTTTAAATTATTATTATAATTAATTATCATGGTTTTTATTATTTTTTAAATAATAAGGGAAAATTATCAAAATCATCTTTTTTTTCCTAAAATTAAGGGTTAAAGTCATCATAATTATCTTTTAAAAAGCAAAAAATTTTTTTTTCGCTTTTTTCTCAAAAGGCAAATTTTTGGGGGATTTTTGGGTTTTTATTATTTTTTACATTTATTTCATTTAAATGGATTTCTTTGATCATTATTATCATCATTATCATTTTGCCCATTTTTTTATGATTATCATTATTTTAAATGTATCATTACCCATTATTATTTTATTATTATTTCAGTTATGAAAATTTTATACAAAATTTTTATTGCCATTTTCATCATTAAACTATTTTTATAAAAAATAACAATAGTGAAAATTTTTTAGAAATAATAATGAAATAAAAATTTAATAATGACAATGATAATAATATTATTATTTCTATTTCTTTTATTAATATGAAAATGATTAGAAAAATTTATTTATTTTATTACAATTAAAAGAATACTATCAGTATAATTATCATTTATCATGATAATCATCATTATTGTTAATAATAAAGGAATGATCATGAAAATAATCAAAATTTCCCAATTAATTTTGAAATAAAATTATAATTATCTTTTAAAAAGGAAAACGGGTTTTTGACATTTCCCAAAGGCTGTAATACGCTAGTTTTGGCCCCTTTTTTTCGTTTTTGGGGGTTTTTTGCTACTTTTTGCCTTTATTTCATTATGGATGGACTCTATTCTTATTATTATCATTATTAGTATCTTTTTTTTTATCTTTCATTATGTTTTTATCTCTCATTTTTATTGTTATTATTATCATTTTTTGATTATAAAAATTATTATGCTAAAAATTTAAAATTTCTTTTTCATCTTTTAAACTATTTTTAAAAATATAATAACAATAAAAATCATTTTAAAAATAATAATGACAGTAAAAATTTCCTTATAATGACACGATAAATAGTATTATTATTTCCCTTTTTTCATTTTTTTTTGTTTTTGAAATTTAAAAACCCCTTTAAAAACTTAAAAATTTTAATTTTATTATTTAATTAATTTAATAAAAAAACCTTATAATTATAATTATATATATATATATATATATATATATATATATATATATAAAATATATATATATATATATTTAATATATATATATATATATTTATTTAATAATTTTTTAATGTATAAATAAATTTATATAAATAAATAAATAAATATATATTATAAAATTTTTTATTTTTATTATTTTTCTTTTAATTATAATTTTTAAAAAATTTTATTATTATTATTATTTTTAATTATTAAAATTATTTTAAAATTTTTTATATTATAATTTTTTTTTTTTTTTTTCATTTTTTAATTTTTTAAAATAAAAAAAAAAACTTTTTTTTTTAAATGGACCAATTTTTAAAAAATTTTTAATTTTTTAAATAATTTTTTGAATTTTTAAAAATTTTTTGAAAAAAAATAATGAAAATTTTGATATTAATGAAAAAAAATTGAAAATTAATTTTTAAATTTTTTCCATTTTTTGTTGCTATTCTTCTGAGTTTTTGGGAACCCTTAGGGGTGGCTTTTGGAGGGTTTTAAATTTGGCAAATATTTTGGGTTTTGGGGTCCCCCGGGCCCAAAGACCAAGACCCAAAGACTTTGGGTTGCTAGGAGGGACTTTGGGGACTTGCTGGAGAACCTGTTCAGCTTTTGGCAAGAACATAAAAGACAAAAGCTTTACAAACTTTAAAAATTAGCCATTCCTCTGGGGCCAAACCAGGAACTAAACAAAAGGATTTTCAGCAGCAGGGGGTCATGGTTTTGAAGGGAAGTTTTGGGAAAACCCCCTGTGCGGGACTATGCTATTTCTTAAAGGCCCTGATAACTCCAGTTTTGTTATTGGTAGTGAAATCTAGACATTATCCCTGCCCTTTTTACGTCTTGATGCCTTTGCAATGATCCTTGTGCTGGATCTTTAAGGGGCCCTGTTAAAACCCAAAAACGGTTTTTGAAGACTGGAAAAGGGAACTATTACCTGCACAATCCGTGATCGAATCAGGTATATGGCTCCCGGGGTATTCCATCAGGATGATCCTGCCCCCAGGTTTTTCCCCCTGGGGGCCCTTTTTGGGGGGAGGAGACCTGTGGGACGACCTGGAAGCGGCAAACAGTTTGATAAATTCGCCCTGGGGATGGGCCGGAGTCCCCGCCGGCGGCTTCCCAATGAGCGCCCCTTTGGGAATTCAAAAAAGGGTGGGGGGCTTCCCCCCATCGGCGTTAGCTCCACGATGATTATGATGATGATGCCCATCTACATGCCCCAAAGTTTTTTCCCTTTTCTTTTTCCCAAAGAAAATGGGTGATTTTCATGTTTTTTTTGAAAAACCACATAAAGGAATAACTCACACTGCTCCACATATATTTACAATGAAAAATGATCATTATTAAGGACAGTTATATGCCAAACTGTGTCGGTCCCTTTTGCCCGTGGACCCCAGCCGAAAGAGTTACAGTTTGGCCTGTAACTGGTGAAATGGTGAAAATATATCAGTTATTCCTTTGAGTATAGTATCAAAAGAAAATTTAAACTCATTCTGGTTACTTAGAAAAACGAAAGTAATAGCTCGTATGGCCAGGCAGAGGAAGTGCGCGGGATCATGGTCCCGAATGAGTGTGTCTAGAATTTTTTTTAGTGCTAATGATGTGCAGATTGTGGTTCTGGGGGTTCAAAATGTTGTGATCTATATATCTATAATAGTAAAATATATTTCTAATCTATATATACCTGAAAATAAAACCAACAACCAATAGCAGAGCAGGAAGGGAAGGTAGTGTGAAATATTTTCAGTATATCAGTTATACTGATTTGCAGCAAAATAAAGATCAGATTCATTCAAAGTCCATTAAAATATTGAAATAAAAATACATCCGTGATTAAAAAACCAAACTATGTGCTGGTAAATATATATATATATATATATATATAATATATAAAAATAGATAGATAGATAGATAGATAGATAGATAGATAATATAGATATAATATATAAAAGGTATTCATGCATGCACATTTAACAAAATATTATTACAAGAAATTATTTATGTTTTTAGAAGTGTAAAGCTATCTTTAGACAAAATTTCGTGATTCTAAGGTCCTTTAATGGCATTGATATTCTTTCAATTGATCTAATTGACCTATTGACCTAAACTAACATTAATCACCTAAAAGGATAAAAGATGTTGAAAGATGTGATTGAAAGAATTGAGCAGAAGAAAAATATCATCTGCATGAATTACCATGAAAAACAGAAAACCTAGATGATTGGGATTTACCAAACCTGAAATTAAAAATTTACACATTTTATTAAAACTGTGTGGATTTTAATTATTCTGGCCCTTTAGAAATGTAAACATTATAAAAATGGAGAATGACACGAAGCTATGGATATTTTTCAATTTCTGCCATCCTTTTTGAGGAGTAATTAACAGTCAAAAAGTAATTATAATAAAAATAAATTTATCAATAAATAATATTATTTACGCATGTAATTGCATTATGAGGGTAATTTTGGTTTTTTAATACTAATTACTATTTGCTTAAATTTTTTTTATGGTTATACCTCTTAGCTAATGTATCAGGCAATTAACCTCAACTTATTAGGAACACTTGACCTACAACATGCAAAAGAATGTATTTATCACAATGAAATGAAAATATTTTCCATTGCCAGAATTTCTCTGAATATCTTTATAATATGAGGATGATTAATTACCATTCCTAATTTCTTCAAAACCTTATTTTATAATCTATGACTTTTATTACATTTATTATATGCATGAGATGTTTAAAATGTATCATCTAATTATCGGCTCATGATTTTCAACACTTATTTTGTTCATATAATTAAATATTTTTCGCATCTGCATCTTATCTACGTGAAATTAATGCTCTGATAATGCCTCAAACGTAACCCATCGTCCCCAACATTACAATTTTCTTTACTTACTTTATCTACTGGAAGAGGCGTACCTAATTTTGATTTGCGAGCCCATTTGGGGAGTTTTATTTCTGGTCTTAATCACCCACGGATAGATGTGAAACTGCCCCCAACACTAACAAATTTTTGTATTATATCATTATTTTCAACTGCTCTTATTGTCATTAAAAGATAATATATAATATATATTATTATATACATATATATTACATTATAATAATTAAACCCAAGCACATTATAAAATTACTAATTTTATATATTATATATATATATATATATATAATATAATAATATAATTATATAGAAATAATATATACATATAATATAGTGTTTTTTGTGTTGTGATGTGTCAGTGTGTTTGTGTGTTTTTTTTTTTTGGGGCCATAAAAATTTTAGTATAAATAAATATATATAATATATAAATTATTATATTATTACATATAATAATTATCAAAATATTATCATTATAATTATATTTTTATCATTATTATTGTCATTATCATTGTCATTATCATAATTTTCTTTTGTCAATAAAAGGAATTATCATGAACATCTACATTATTACCTGAATTAATGTTAAAATCCTCATAATTACGATTAAAAGCAAAAAAAGGTTTTTTTCTACGTTTCTCTCAGAAGGCTGAAATACGCTCGATTTTGCCGTTTTTCGACTTTTGGGATTTTATTACTTCTGGCCTTTATCATAAATGAACTGAATGATATATTCATTATTATCATTACTGCCATTATTTTCATGATTATTATCATCATAGTAATTATATGTATCATGATTATCATTATCATTATCACCATTATTGCAGTTATAATAATTATTATACTAATTATTATTGTTATTTTGATCATATAACTATTTACATAATGATAATAGCAAAAATTTATAATTTTAGAAATAATAATGACAAAATAATAATTATAATGACAATGATAATGATATTATTCCTATTGCCATATTGGTATGAAAATTATTGAATATAGATGATTATTACAGTAATTATCAAATTATCATTATAGTTATGATTTTATACTTATTATTGTCATTATCATTTCATTATCATCATAATTATCATAAATCATCATTATGTCAATAATTAAGGAATTATAAGGAAATCATCATAATTACCTGAATTAATGTTAAAATCCTCATAATTACCATTACAAAGCGAAAAAGTTTTTTCGACGTTTCTCTCAAAAGGCTGTAATACGCTAGATTTTGCCGTTTTTTCGACTTTTGGGATTTTATTACTTCTGGCCTTTATTTCATTATAAAAGGACTGAACAATAATTATTATCATTATCATTACTGTCATTATTTTCATGATTGTTACCATTATAGTCATCATCATCATGATTATCATTATTGTTGTCACCATTATTGCGGTTATAATAATTATTATGCTAATTATCTTTGCTATTTCTATCAGTATAACTATTTATATAATGACAATAGCAATAATGATAGAAATAATAATGACAATAATAATAATTATAATGACAAAGGTAATGATATTATTTTTATTGCCATTATTACTATGAAAATTATTGGAATAGAGTTGATTATTGCAGTAATTATCAAAATTATATTAATTATCATTATTGTCATTATTATTGTCATTATCATTGTCATTATCATCTTTATTGTCAATAATAAAGGAATTATCATGAAATCATCATGATTGCTGAATAATGTTAAAATCCTCATAATTACCTTTTAAAAAGCAAAAAGGTTTTTTCGACGTTTCTCTCAAAAGGCTGAAAATACGCTAGATTTGCCGTTTTTTCGACTTTGGGATTTTATTACTTCTGGCCTTTTATTTCATTATAAATGGACTGAATAATAACTATTATTCTATTATTATCATTACTGTCATTATTTTCATGATTATTATCATCATAGTCATTATATCCTTATTACATTATTATTATCATAAATTTATTATTATATTATTATTATTAATTATTATTGTTATTTTATCATTATAACTATTTATTAATGATAATACAATAATGATAATTAGAAATAATAATGACAATAATAATTTATAATGACAATGATAATGATATATATTCCTATTGCATTATTGTATGAATATTCTGGAATAAAGTGAATTGTTCAGTATTTATCAAAATTATCATTATAATATGATTTTATCCTTATTATTGTCATTATCATTGTCATTATCATCATAATTATCATCATTAATGTCAATAATAAAGGATTTATTAAGAAATCATCATAATTCCTGAAATTAATGTTAAAATCCTCATAATTACCATTAAAAAGCGAAAAAGATTTTTTTTCGATGTTTCTTCCACAGGCTGTAATACGCCAGATTTGCCGTTTTTTTTTTTTATTATTGGATTTTATTATTGATTTATTTCATTATAATGGATAATATAATTATCATCATTATTATCAATACTTTCATTATTTTCATGATTATTATCATTAAAAGTCATTATCATCATGATTATCATTATTATCATTTATTGCAGTTATAATAATTACTATGCTAATTATCATTGCTATTTTTATCATTATAACTATTTATATAATGATAGAATAATGATAATTTTAAATAATGATAATAAATTATAATGACAATGATAATGATATATATTTATTGCCATTATTAGTATGAAAATTATTGGAATAGATTTAATTATTGCTATTATTGCAGTAATTATCAAAATTTATAATTTATTTTTATTGTCATTATAATTGTCATTATCATCAAAATTATCATCTTATTGTCAATAATCAATGAATTATCATAAATATCATAATTACTATTAAATAATGAAATTTTTTCGACGTTCTCTCAAAGGCTGTAATAGTAGATTTATTCGACTTTGGGTTTTATTACTTGGCCTTATTTCATTATAAATGGACTGAATAATTTATTTCTAATAATTTTCATACTTATAATTACAATAGAAATAATATATCATTATCATTGTCATTATAATGATTATTATTATCATTATTTCTAAAATATCTTTTTGTTATTATCATTATGAAAATAGTTATAATGATGAAAATGATAATAATTATTAGCAAAAAATTTATTGTACCAGAAATTTAAATGATGACAATGATAATGATAATGATGACGATAATGACTATAATGATAATAATCATACAAATAATGACAATAATAATAATAATATAAATAGAGTGCTTTATAATGAAATAAAGGCAAAAGTAGTAAAATCCAAAAGTCGAAAACGGCAAATTAGAGTATTAAAGTCCTTTGAGAGAAATGTCGAAAACCTTTTCGCTTTTAAATGATAATTATGATGATTTTAACATTAATTCAGGGTAATTAGATGATTTATTTTATTATTAAATTAATTTAAAATTATTAACAATAACATTGATAATATGATAAAATGATAACTATACTGATAGTTTTGTTAATTACTGCAATAATAGCAATAATTAACTTTATTCTAATATTTCATACTAATAATGATAATAGAAATAATAACAATATCATTATCATTATATTATTATTATTGTCATTATTATATCTAAAATTATCATTATTTTTATATCATTATAAAAAGTAATATAATGATGAAAATGACAATATTTATAATATAATTATAATAACTGCAATAAGGATATAATAATATATAGATATAATGAATAAATGACTATGATAATAACAAAATAAAAAGCCCTATTAAATTATATCTATTTATTCAATTTTTTATTTATTATATATTTATTTATACATACATTATGATATTATATATAATATTATATTATATAAATATATATAATTATACATATATATATAATGATAAATTATAATGATAGGTTTTATAATTACTGCAATAATAGCAATGATTAACTTTATTCAAATAATTTTCATACTAATAATGACAATGGAAATAATAAAAATCATTATCAGTTGTCATTATAATGATTATTATTGTCATATTATTTCTAAAATTATCATTATTGTTATTACATTATAAAATAGTTATAATGATGAAAATGACAATAATTATTAGATAATGCAATAATGATAATAATAAAATAATGATAATGACGACGATAATGACTATAATGATAATAATCATAAAAATAATGATACTAATAATGATAATAATAAAATAGAGTCCATTTATAATGAAATAAAGGCAAAAAGTAGCAAAATTCAAAAGTCGAAAAAAAAGGCAAAATCTAGCGTATTACAGCCTTTGAGAGAAATGTCGAAAAGCCCCTTTTCGCTTTTAATGATAATTATGATGATTTAACATTAATTCGGGTAATTATGATTATTTTCATGATCATTCTTTATTATTAACAATAATGATGATAATCATGATAAAATGATAATTAAAAATTAATGATAGTTTTTTCATAATTACTGCAATAATAGCAATAATAACTTATTCTAATCATTTTCATACTAATAATGACAATAGAAATAATATCATTATCATTGTCATTATAATTATTTTATTGTCATTATTATTTCTAAAATTATCACTATTGTTAAATTATCATTAAAATAGTTATAATGATGAAAATGGCAATAATAAATAGATAATAATTAAAATAACTGAAATAATGATGCTATAATTATCATTCAGTCCATTTATAATGAAATAAAGGCCAGAAAAAATCTAAAAGTCGAAAAAGGCAAAATCTAGCGAATTACATCCTTTTGAGAGAAACGTCAAAAAACTTTTAATTGTAATTATGAGGATTTTAACTTTAATTCAGGTAATTATGATGATTTTCATGGTAATTCCTTGATTATTGACAATAATGATGATAATTATAAATAAAATTTGACAATAATAATGAGAAAATCATAATTATAATATAATTTTATAATTACTACAATAATAGCAATAACTCTATTCCAATAATTTTCATACTAATAATGGCAATAGAAATAATAATCATCATTATCATTGTCATTATAACATTATTGTCATTATTATTTCTAAAATTATCATTATTGGTATTATCATTATATAGATAGTTATAATGATAAAAATAGCAATAATAATTAGCATAATAATTATTATAACTGCAATAGTATGATAATAATCAAACATCGATAATGACTATAATGATAATAATCATGAAAATAATGACAGTAATGATAATGATGATATAATAATATTATTCAGTCCATTTATAATGAAATAAAGGCCAGAAGTATAAAATTCAAAAGTCGAAAAACGGCAAAATCTAGCGTATTAAGCCTTTTCAGAGAAACGTCGAAAACCCCTTTTCCTTTTTAATGGTAATTATGATGATTTTAACATAAATTCAGGTAATTATGATGATTTTTATGGTAATTCCTTTATTATTGACAATAATGATGATACTTATGATGATAATGCCAATGATAATGAAAATAATAGTGATAAAATCATAATTATAATGATAATTTTGATAATTATTGCAATAATTAACTATATTCCAATATTTTTATACTAATAATGGCAATAGAAATAATAACATCTTTATCATTGTCATTATAATAATTATTATTGTCATTATTATTTCTAAAATTATCATTATTGCTATTATCATTATATAATAATAAAATAGCAATAATAATTAGCATAATAATTATTACAACTGCATAATTAGATTAATAATAAGGTTTAATGACTATAGATAATAATCATGAAAATAATAAAGTAATGATAATAAATGATAAATTATTATTCAGTCCATTGATAATGAAATAAAGGCAGAAGTAATAAAATCCAAAAAGTCGAAAAAGGCAAAATCTGGCTTTTACAGCCTTTTGAGAGAAACGTCAAAAAAAGCTTTTCGATTTTTAATGGTAATTATGAGGATTTTAACATTAATTCAGGTAATTAAATGATGATTTTCATGATAATTCCTTGATTATTGCAATAATGATGATAATTAGATGATAACGACAATGATAATGACAATGATAATGATAAAATCATAATTATAATGATAATTTTATAATTACTGCAATAATAGCAATTTAACTCTATTCCAGTAATTTCATACTAAAATGGCAATAGAAATAATATCATTTTTTCATTATAATTATCATTATTGTTATTATTACTAAAATTATCATTATTGCTATTATCATTATATATATAGGTATAATGATAAAAATAGTAATAAAAATTAGCTAATAATTATTATAACTGCAATAATGATGATAATAATGAAAATGAATGACATAATATAATAATCATAAAATAATGACAGTAATGATAATGATGATAATTATTATTCAGTCCATTTATAATGAAATAAAGCCAGAAGTAATAAAATTCAAAAGTCGAAAACGGCAAATTTGAAAGCCTTTCCAGAGAAACGTCGAAAAAACTTTTCGCTTTTTATTGGTAATTATGAGGATTTTATTCAGGTAATTATGATGATTTTCATGATAATTTCTTTATTATTAACAATAATGAGGATAATTATGATGATAATGATATGATAGTGAATAATAATGATAAAATCATAATTACAATTTAAATTCATAATACCAGCAATAATAGCGATAAATTCCTTTATTCCAATAATTTTCATACTAATAATGGCAATAGAAATAAACATCATTATCATTCATTATAATTATCATTATTGTCATTTTTTTTAAATTATCTCTATTGCTATTATCATTATAAAATATTAAAATGATAAAAATAGCAATAATAATTAGCATAATAGATATATAGCATGATAATGATAATAAATAATGACTATAATAATAATCATGAAAATAATAAGAGTAATGATAATAATGATAATTTAAATTTTTCCCAGTCCATTTATATAAATAAAGGCAGAATAGAAAAATCTCAAAATCAAAATGCAAAAATTGCATATTACAGCCTTGAGAGAAACATCGAAAAAAGTCCTTTTCGTTTTTAATGGTAATTAAGGGAATTTTAACATTAATTCAGGTAATTATGATGATTTCATATAATTCCTTATTACTGACAATAATGATGATAATTGTATATAACAATTAATGACAATAATAATGATAAAATCATAACTATATGTCATTTTATAATTACTGCAATAATAGCAATATTAACTCTATTCTAATAATTTTCCTAATAATAATGGAATAGAAATAATAACAGTATTTTGTCATTATAATTATCATTATTATTATTATTTCAAAATTATCATTATTGCTATTATCATCATATAAATAGTTATGATAAAAATAGTAATAATGATTACATAATAAATATTATAAAATAATAATGATGATAATAATGATAATCAGATAATGACTATAATGATAATAATTATAAAAATAATGAATAATGATCAATAAGATGATAATTATTATAGTCCATTTATAATGAAATAAAAGCAGTAATAAATCAAAATGAAATAAACGAAAATCTACGTATTAATTTTGATGAAGTCAAAAAAACTATTTCGTTTTAATGAGTAATATGAATTTTAACATTAATTAGGTAATTATGAGTTTTCATGATAATATCTTATTATTAAAGATAATAATAAAATAATTGACAGTAATGATAATAATGAATAATAATTAATATTATTTTTCATTATATAATAAGGCCAGAATAAAAATAAATCGAAAAACGAAAAATTAGCTATAAGATTTTGAGAGAAACGTCGAAAAACTTTTTCGCTTTTTAATGGAAATTATGAGATTTTAACATTAACTCAGCTAATTATGATGATTTTACGATAATCCTTTATTATTGACAATAATGATGATAATGACAATTATAATGACAATAATAATGATAAAATATAATTATAATGATAATTTGATAATTACTAATAATAGCATAATTAACTCATTCCAATAATTTTCAACTAATAATGGCAATAGAAATAATGACATCATTATCATAGTAACTATTAAATTCAGCACAAAATAATAATATATAATATATGATATATAAAAGTGTGTGTGTGTGTGTGAAGTGTGTTGTGTGTTTTATAAAAGTGTGTATATATATTTTATTTATATTTAATATAAATATAATTTTTCCCTCCCACTACTTTTCTCCTCTACTCTTTTCTTCTCTTTCTTTTCTTTCTTGTATATATATAAATGTATTAATACTATTGATAACGAACAGTAATAATAACAGTAATGAATAATAATGTAAAATAGATAATGAACAAATAATGAAATTTAGAAAATAATTATTATGCTAGAATTATATTAATAAAGATATTATTAAAATTACGAAAATAGTAGTCATACTGTGAAAAATAATTATGAAAATATGATTAGTTTATAATTAGATGAATATTTAACAAAAGGACTATGATGATCTTTATTATCACCTATATATGAATTATTGATAACTATGCAATTAAGAAATTATAATGAAAAAATTTAGAAATGATAATAATAATTATGATATATGAATAATAATAGCATTATTATAGATAATAATAATTATACAAATTTAATAATGATAAGGGATATATTATGGATGAAAATACGTGTATAATAGTAATAATAATGTAATAGACTAATAAAACTAACACAATGTATATTATGTTGAATATGAAAATAATGTAATACATTTATACATGACATATGTCATTTACAAGAATACTATAAAATATTGAATATTTATGCAGCATGTACCTATTATTCAGCTACTAATATGGCTTAATACTATAAATTTTTCGACAAAATACTTGCTCATGACGTAATTTTGTAAAAGTTGACCTTACTTTTTCTTGGGGAATATTTTCCGAAGGTGACTATTTTAACACCCTAACAGGAGATTTTGAAAACATATATCACTTTTACAAGAACCACATGAAAATATTGCAAATCCTTATGGCAGTATGAATAGAACTATTATTCAGCTACAAAATAGCCATAATACTTTAAAATCGGACCGAAAATACGTGTGCTATGCGTAAAAATTTGTGAAAAGTTGACCTTACTTTTTTCTTGGTGAATATTTTGCGAAAGGTGACTACTTTAACACCCTAATAGGAGATTTTGAAACATATTTCACTTTTACAAGAACCACATGGATATATTGCAAATCCTTATGGCCGCATGTAATATAATTATTATTCAGCTACAAAATGAGCCATAATACCTTAAAATCGGACCGAAAATACGTGTGCTATGCGTAAAAATGTGAAGGACATAATAATCGCGATCTTATTCCTTTTTATTATGTTTACATTTTCCATGACAAATCATGTATAGAATACTTGTACTTGATATAATTATCTATCATTTCCCTATTCTTGATGCTCTAATAGGGTTTTACAACGTATAATATTTGTCGAACGAATAACTTTTCTCCAGTCGGACGGGTACCATTTTTGAAAAGTTGACCTTACTTTCTTCTTGGGGAATATTTTTCGAAGGTGACAATTTTAACACCCTAATAGGAGATTTTGAAAACATGTCACTTTTACAAGAACCACATGAAAATATTGCAAATCCTTATGGCAGCATGTAATAGAACTATTATTCAGCTACAAAATGAGCCATAATACTTTAAAATCGGACCGAAAATATGTGTGCTATGCGTAAAAATTTGTGAAAAGTTGACACTTTTTTCTTGGTGAATATTTTCCGAAAGGTGACTACTTTAACACCCTAATAGGAGATTTTGAAACATATGTCACTTTTACAAGAACCACATGAATATATTGCAAATCCTTATGGCCGCATGTAATATAACTATTATTCAGCTACAAAATGAGCCATAATACTTTAAAATCGGACCGAAAATACGTGTGCTATGCGTAAAAATGTGAAGGACCTAATAATTGCGATCGTATTCCTTTTTATTACTTGTACTTGATATAATTATCTATCATTTACCTATTATTGATGCTGTAATAGGGTTTTACAACGTATAATATTTGTCGAAAGAATAATTTTTCTCCAGTCGGACGGGTACCATTTTTGAAAAGTTGACCTTACTTTTTCTTGGGGAATATTTTCCGAAGGTGACTATTTTAACACCCTAATAGGAGATTTTGAAAACATATGTCACTTTTACAAGAACCACATGAAAATATTGCAAATCCTTATGGCAGCATGTAATAGAACTATTATTCAGCTACAAAATGAGCCATAATACTTTAAAATCGGACCGAAAATACGGCTGCTATGCGTAAAAATTGTGAAAAGTTGACCTTACTTTTTTCTTGGTGAATATTTTCCGAAAGGTGACTACTTTAACACCCTAATAGGAGATTTTGAAACATATGTCACTTTTACAAGAACCACATGAATATATTGCAAATCCTTATGGCCGCATGTAATATAACTATTATTCAGCTACAAAATGAGCCATAATACTTTAAAATCGGACCGAAAATACGTGTGCTATGCGTAAAAATGTGAAGGACCTAATAATCGCGATCTTATTTTTATGTTTATATTTTACATGACAAATCATGTACAGAATACTTGTACTTGATATAATTATCTATCTTTTAAGTATTATTGATGCTCTAATAGAGTTTTACAACGTATAATATTTGTAGAAAGAATAACTTTTCTCCTGCGGGGGGGGTACCATTTTTAAGAAGTTGATCTTATTTTTTCTTGGGGAATATTTTCCGAAGGTGACTATTTTAACACCTAATAGGAGATTTTGAAAACATATGTCACTTTTACAAGAACCACATGAAAATATTGCAAATCCTTATGGAGCATGTAATAGAACTATTATTCAGCTACAAAATGAGCCATAATACTTTAAAATCGGACCGAAAATACGGTGCTATGCGTAAAAATTTGTAAAAAGTTGACCTTACTTTTTCTTGGTGAATATTTTGCGAAAGGTGACTACTTTAACACCCTAATAGGAGATTTTGAAACATATGTCACTTTTACAAGAACCACATGAATATTTTGCAAATCCTTATGGCCGCATGTAATATAACTATTATTCAGTTAAAAAATGAGCCATAATACTTTAAAATCGGACCGAAAATACGTGCTATGCGTACAAATGTGAAGGACCTAATAATGGGAAATCTTATTCTTTTATGTTTACATTTTACACGACAAATCATGAAGAATACTTGTACTTGATAAATTATCATTTATAGTATTTGCCTTATTTCAACATTTTTGCGAAAGAATAACTTTCCAGTCGGAGGTCTTTTGGTTGCCTTACTTTCTTGGTGAATATTTTCCGGTGACTATTTTAACAACTAAAGGAGATTTTGAAAACATATGTCACTTTTACAAGAACCACAGAAAATATTGCAAATCTTATGGAGCATGTAATAGAACTATTATTCACTACAAAATAGCCTGTACTTTAAAATCGGACCGAAAATACAGTGCATGCGTAAAATTGTGAAAAGTTCAACTTTTTTTGGTGAAATATTCTGAAAGGTGACTACTTTAACACCTAATAGGAGATTTTGAAACATATGTCACTTTTACAAGAACCACATGAATATATTGCAAATCCTTATGCGCATGTAGTATAACTATTATTCAGCTACAAAATGAGCCATATACTTTAAAATCGGACCGAAAATACGTGTGCTATGCGTAAAAATGTGAAGGACCTAATAATCGCGATCTTATTCCTTTTTATTATGTTTACATTTTACATGACAAATCAGTGTATTAGTAAAAGATATTCAGAGACATTCTGGATAAACAGCATGTTGATAAATATTTGAGTTGCATTTCACTATGATGATGAAGATAATATAATCTATGCATGTTGTAGGTCACTGTGCCTTCCATAGATAAGTAGAGGTTGAAATTGCGTCAAATGCATCATTTAGATAAGGAGGTACTAACCATAAGAGACAAATTTTCAAAGCAAAATAGCTAAGAAGTAAGATATTAAATAAACCAAACCTGTAACCCTCATGATGAAATTACACATGACGCTAAATAATACTTCAATTTTCTATTAAGAATCAAACATCTCTAATTGCTTCAGTGTGACATACCAGCATTTTCAACTCTCATTGTGGACTGGTTCCAATTACTCCTCAATCAAAGGATGGACAGAAATTGGAAAAGTATCCATTAGCTTGTGGTGCACCTTCTCCATTCTTGGCCCTCTCAGACTTCAGGCGGGAGTGTTTCTTCTTTGTTCTAAAAGGTGTACAAGAGATTTTTTTAAAATTAACTTTACACAGTTTTTACACTTGAAAATGGAAGGGATTTATTTATTCATTTTCTTTTTGGAAGCTCATCCCAAA
>NC_091575.1:3536434-3541434 GCF_042767895.1 Penaeus vannamei | reverse complement strand
AAAAACATGTCACTTTTACAAGAACCACATGAAAATATTGCAAATCCTTAAGGCAGCATGTAATACAACTATTATTCAGCTACAAAATGAGCCATAATACTTTTAAATCGGACCGAAAATCTATCTATGTCTCTCTTTCTCTCTCTTTCTCTCTCTCTCGCTCTCTCTCTCTCCCTCTCTCTCTCTCTCTCTCTCTTATACAAGTAATTTTTTTTACCAATTTCATATCAAAAAGAGATTGTGTCTCCATTATCATTGATATTATCATTGAAACATCTTTTATCATCAGTGTTATCATTACTATAATTACTGTTATCCTCATTATCATTATTAACATCATTTTTAATATTGTTAATGGTGAGGTTCTTACTTCATAATGATTCCTATTCTTATTATTAATACTTATTTTACTAACATTATTATCATTTTTGTTATCTTAATTTTCATTATCATTATTGTCATTATTATTGTTATTATTATTATCATTAGTTGTAGCAGTAATTTTTTTTATCTGAATCATTATTACTATTACTATCCGTCATTTACCAATATTCATGTAAGTACATGTACATATGTGAACACATAAAATAAGAAAATATGTACACACACACACGTATACATATGCATATATATATGTATATATATATATATATATATATATATATATATATATATATATATATATATATATATATGGGGATATATGCACACACACACATACACACAAAGACACATACACACAAAGACAAACACACGCACAGACACACACACACGCATACACACATTCCTCCTAGGTTAGGTTAGGGTTAGGGTTGGGGTTAGTTTAGGTCAGGATAGGTTTAGTTTAGGTTAGGTTAGGTTTAAGTTAGGTTAGTTAGATTATTTAGGTTAGGTTAGGTAAGGTGGTTTAGGTTAGGTTAGGTTTAGGCTAGGTTGGTTAGGTTGAGGTTAGGTTAGGTAATTATGAGAGTAATTAGGACAATAATTATGATAATGATTATACAATGATAATTATAATGATGATTTGCCTATTAATTGCAGTAATAGCAATAATAAACCCTATTCTAATGATTTTCCTAATAATAATAACAACAATGATAACAGAAATAATAATATAACTAATTATTACTGCTCTACTTGAGGAGCACCCGGACTCTGAGTTGGTATTTGTGTGCAGTCCATTGCCGCAATAAAAGCCAGAAAAAACGAAAAGAAAATGCTTTTAAAGGAATGATATTGACATTTTCACATGTGCATTCATCCTGTATCAAGAATGATTTTGACATCTTCACATGTGCATTCATCATATATGTACAGGGACTTAATATCAGTATAAAATTATACGAAAATGTACGTCATTAAATAAATATTCAGTGACAGTTACAGATGGCATTACATAACATTGTGCACTAAGGGGAGAAAAAATCCCTTAATAAACTTTCAGTATTGTCCTATTGGCATGAATGGTGTTCCTCAATTATTTACCTTGACGTTATATAGCCGTGTAGAATGAATATATATTTTTGGCACTTGGCAGGAATTTATATATATACTTACATATATATAATATAATATAATATATATATAATGTATATATTATATATATAATATATAATATATATATAATATATAATATATATAAATATCTGATATATAATATATATATGTTTAATATAAGTATAATGTATATAGATAGATTTATATACATAGATAGATAGATAATATATATATTACCCTATGTTATATTACCTTACCTAACATAACCTAAGCCTAATTATTAATCTCGAGAGAAGAGAATAATGTTATCTCTGTAATAGCCTCATTTTATACTACAACAAAGGAATTAAAAATTAACCATTTTACAATACCTGATATAAAATAGTGAACTGCAGAGCTACAAGGAAATCATTAGCAACGCCTCATTGTAGAGTGGTGTAGCATGACATGCTTTTATAGCCCGTAGTAAACATGCCATCATCAAAACACTTATGGTAACACTTGTGAAAAGAAAATTATCCCTACAATCAAAATAACAACTTAAATCAAAATTACTCACCTGGGGCAGCAGGAATACAGCTAATGTTTTTGAGCTCTCGACTGGAACATTGATGGTCTTGAAGAGGCTACGTGTTTACGTTATTTCATAATGATTTGTGATTTTCATAGATTTTAAAATTGCAGTGATTCCTATATCATGTTATACACAAATGTGTTACTAATTTGTAACACATGAAAGCAAGAAAATGTCATTTAATCACGGGAAAAGTACTGATACAGAAAGGGTTATTTTTCATTAAATGTACAAGCATTGTGTGGCTCAGACTTGATTTTTTATATTATAGTTTGTTGGTGGTTACGGTCAGTGAAATGATAGTAGAATATTCAGAAATAGTGTCTTGTATGCTCTAATGCAGGCAGATTATGATGGCCATCTGCCTGGGGAATCTGCATAACCAATTTGCAAATTTTTAATGACTCCAGTTCTCAATCGCAGATTGCAAAATGAAATAAGGTATAATTTGGCTCATTCAAGAACCCGCAATCCCATTGAACGAGCATTTGGAGTCCTCAAATGAAGATTCCGTTGTCTCGCTATACCTATGCGGACTAGTTTGGACACAACCATGGCCACAATTTGTAGTGGTTTGGAAAACCATGATGGTGATAAAGATGGTGGTGGTAATGGCAATGAATGTGATCAGGAAATAGTTAATGAAAATGCACAAATATGAATGCTGGGCAGAAAAAGAGGGCAAATATAATCAACGGTGTGTTCTGAAATGTATTTGGGATCTCCTGTTAGGAGTTTCATTCTCTTGCCTGGCAGCTCCTCCATTCTCAGTATCCTTCCAACACACCCTGTATCCCTCTTCGGTACATGTTCTTAAGCAATTCAATATTCCGTCTCTCACTATTCCAAAGTCTCTCAAGTGCTTTTCTTCTGGCATGTCATCTCCAACAAAACTACCATTTGCATCATTTTCATTAAAGATTATTTAAAGATTATATTGAAAAATATATTATGTCAATGAAAAACTTTTTTGTTAGCCAACTGTCATGGTCGGTAAATGTTTTTTTTTTTTTTCTTTTTAAAGAAGCCTAATGTTTAATGTCACACACAATGTGTAGTTATGACATTGTTGTATATTGTACATCAAGTTTAGTAGTAGGAGAAGGCCGTGTGGAAAGTAGAGGGATAAGGTACAGGAATAAATAATTAAACAATCTCACTAGAGGTTTTTCCACTGACATGTCATCTCCAACAAAGTTACCATTTGTAGCATCATTCTATTTGAAGACTATTCAAGGATTATATTGAAACTAATGTAAAACGTCAAACAAAAACCAATGTTTTTACTAGTTTATTATTTTTTGTTAGCCAAATATAATGGTAGATTAATATATTTTTTTTTAATGAAAGATGTTTAATATCACACATTGTGTGGTTATGACTACATTATTATATAGTAATGTATATGCTTGCACATTGAGTTTAGTAGTTGGGGAAGACTATGTGGAAGGTGTAAGGATAGGGTACAGGAATAAATAACTGAAAGAGACATTACTGGAAGCAAGGAAGATGAAGAGATGACATCGCTTTTTGATGTTTTACAAGTGCAAGCCTCAGTTTTAGTTTTTAGTTCTTGCTTGCATAATTCAGAGCTTCCTGTTTCTTACTTTTTTTCTTAATCCTGTTTGTGGAGGACATCATCATGGTGCACTTACAGGGAGCCATCATCTAGCAATAATAATAATAAAAATAATAATAAATATATAAAATAATAATAATAATAATAATAATCATTCAGTGTTAGTACACACACACACGCAATACTGTTCAGTATCTTTTTTAATGACACACCTGGAAGAGGCAGTTGTACAAAATAAATTCACAAAGTCTATATAATACGAAAAAAGTGTGTGTGTGCGCGCGCGCGCGTTTTCTCACATGTCCAGTCGACTGGATTGATTCAGACCAAAATTGGCAAGGACACCCTGTGGCACCCAAGATGTGCTCTCAGCAAAGAGACAAATTTTCATAAGAGACAAATTTTCAAAGCAAAATAGCTAAGAAAATATTAAATAAACCAAACCTGTAACCCTCATGATGAGATTACACATGACGCTAAATAATACTAATAATAATACAGCATTTTCAACTCTTTCATTGTGGACTGGTTCCAATTACTCCTCAATCAAAGGATGGACAGAAATTGAAAAGTATCCATTAGCTTCGGTGGTGCACCTTCTCCATTCTTGGCCCTCTCAGACTTCAGGCGGGAGTTTCTTCTTTGTTCTGAAAAGGTGTTCAAGATGATTATTATGTAACTAACTTCCACACAGTTCTTACACTTGAAAATGTGTATGTGATTTATTTATTAATTTTAATCCCAAAGTCATCTAAAGCTTAAATAAATCTGTAATTTATCAGTGTTCCCCGTCTCATGATTTATGGAGATGATATATTTTCTTCTGCTTGTATTCTTTCCAATCTACACATCTTTCAACATATTTTATCCTTTTAGGTGATTTAATTAGTTAGTTTAGGTCAATAGGTCAAGTTAGATCAATTGAAAGAATATCAATGCTTACATTAAAGGACCTTCAGAATCCACGAGAAATATTTTGTCTAAAGGATAGGCTTGACATTTCTAAAAACAGATAAATAATTTCTTGTAATAATATTTTTTGTTAAATATGCATGCATAAATACCTTATATATCTATATCTATCTATCTATCTACATATATAAATATGTTTTTTTCCTACCCAGCACATAGTTTGGTTTTATTTCAGAAGTGCACAGGGATGTCATTTTCTATTTCCAATAATTTTTAATGGACTTTGAACGAATCTGATCTTTATTTTTGCTGCAAATCAGTATAATTGAGTATACTGAAAATATTTCCACACTACCTTCCCTTCCTTCCTGCGAAAATACGTGTGCTATGCGTAAAACTTTGTAAAAAGTTGACCTTACTTTTTTCTTGGTGAATATT
>NC_091575.1:3516434-3531434 GCF_042767895.1 Penaeus vannamei | reverse complement strand
TTATTGTCAAAAATCAAGGAATATCATGAAAATCATCATAATTACTCGAATTAATGTTAAAATCCTCGTAATTACCATTAAAAAGCGAAAAGTTTTTTTTCGACGTTTCTCTCAAAAGGCTGTATACGCTAGACTTTGCCTTTTTTCGACTTTTAGGATTTTATTACTTCTGGCCTTTATTTCATTATCAATGGACTGAATAATAATTATAATCATTATTATCATTACTTTCATTATTTTCATGATTATATCATTATAGTCATTACCATCATGATTATCACTATTATTATCATAATTGATGCAGTTATGTGCCATTATCATTATTAAAATCATTATAATAATGAAAATGACATTAATAATTAAGATAATGATTATTATAATGACTATATTAAGGGTAATTAGGGCAATAATCACAGAAATGATAATAATGATGATGATAATGACAATAATGATGATAATTATCATTATAAAGCCCATCTATAATGAGAAAAAGGCTAAAAGGAGAAAAATCCCAAAAGTCGAAAAAACGGTGAAATCTAGCAAAATACAGCCTTCTGAGAGATGAGTCGAAAACCCCCCTTTTTCCAGTTTAAATGATGATTATGATGATTTTAGCAATAATTCTACTAATTAGGATGATTTTGATGATAACCCCATCAATAATGACGGTAATAATGATAATCATGCGAGTAATTAGGACAATAATTATGATAAAAATTATATAATGATAGTTATAATGATGATTTGCCTAATAATTGCGATAATAAGAATACTCAACAATATTCTAATGATTTTCCTACTAATAACACTAATAATAACGACAATGATAGAAATAAAAATAAAATTAAATATATCCCGGCCATTATTGTTATTATAATCATTATCATTATTGTTATTATCTCAAGAATTATCATTATTGTCAATATCATTATTAAAATCATTATAATGATGAAAATGACATTAATAATTTAGATAATGATTATTATAATGACTATATTAAGGGTAATTAGGGCAATAATGACAGTAATGATGATAATTATCATTATAAAACCCAACTATAATGAGAAGGAGAAAAATCCCAAAAGTCGAAAAACCGGCGAAATCTAGCAAAATACAGCCTTCTGAGAGATGAGTCGAAAACCCCCCTTTTTCCAGTTTAAATGATGATTATGATGATTTTACCATTAATTCTGCTAATTAGGATGATTTTGATGATAACCCCATCAATAATGACAATAATGACGATAATAATGGTAATTATGAGAGTAATTTGGACAATAATTATGATAATAATTATACAATGATACTTATAATGATGATTTGCGTAATAATTGCAATAATAGCAATAATCAACACAATTCTAATAATTTCCTACTAATAACACTAATAATAACGACAATGATAACAGAAATAATAATAAAAGTAATTATAACACGGCTATTATTGTTATTATAATAAATTTTATTGTTGTTATTCTTTCTAGAATTATCATTATTGCCATTATCATTATTAAAATCATTATAATAATGAAAATGACATTAATAATTAAGATAATGATTATTATAATGACTATATTAAGGGTAATTAGGGCAATAATCACAGTAATGATAATAATGATGATGATAATGACAATAATGATGATAATTATCATTATAAAGCCCATCTATAATGAGAAAAAGGCTAAAAGGAGAAAAATCCCAAAAGTCGAAAAACCGGCGAAATCTAGCAAAATACAGCCTTCTGAGAGATGAGTCGAAAACCCCCCTTTTTCCAGTTTAAATGATGATTATGATGATTTTAGCAATAATTCTACTAATTAGGATGATTTTGATGATAACCCCATCAATAATGACGGTAATAATGATAATCATGCGAGTAATTAGGACAATAATTATGATAAAAATTATATAATGATAGTTATAATGATGATTTGCCTAATAATTGCGATAATAAGAATACTCAACAATATTCTAATGATTTTCCTACTAATAACACTAATAATAACGACAATGATAGAAATAAAAATAAAATTAAATATATCCCGGCCATTATTGTTATTATAATCATTATCATTATTGTTATTATCTCAAGAATTATCATTATTGTCAATATCATTATTAAAATCATTATAATGATGAAAATGACATTAATAATTTAGATAATGATTATTATAATGACTATATTAAGGGTAATTAGGGCAATAATCACAGTAATGATAATAATGATGATGATAATGACAATAATGATAATTATCATTATAAAGCCCATCTATAATGAGAAAAAGGCTAAAAGGAGAAAAATCCAAAAAGTCGAAAAACCGGCGAAATCTAGCAAAATACAGCCTTCTGAGAGATGAGTCGAAAACCCCCCTTTTTCCAGTTTAAATGATGATTATGATGATTTTACCATTAATTCTGCTAATTAGGATGATTTTGATGATAACCCCATCAATAATGACAATAATGACGATAATAATGGTAATTATGAGAGTAATTTGGACAATAATTATGATAATAATTATACAATGATACTTATAATGATGATTTGCGTAATAATTGCAATAATAGCAATAATCAACACAATTCTAATAATTTCCTACTAATAACACTAATAATAACGACAATGATAACAGAAATAATAATAAAAGTAATTATAACACGGCTATTATTGTTATTATAATAAATTTTATTGTTGTTATTCTTTCTAGAATTATCATTATTGCCATTATCATTATTAAAATCATTATAATAATGAAAATGACATTAATAATTAAGATAATGATTATTATAATGACTATATTAAGGGTAATTAGGGCAATAATCACAGTAATGATAATAATGATGATGATAATGACAATAATGATGATAATTATCATTATAAAGCCCATCTATAATGAGAAAAAGGCTAAAAGGAGAAAAATCACAAAAGTCGAAAAACCGGCGAAATCTAGCAAAATACAGCCTTCTGAGAGATGAGTCGAAAACCCCCCTTTTTCCAGTTTAAATGATGATTATGATGATTTTACCATTAATTCTGCTAATTAGGATGATTTTGATGATAACCCCATCAATAATGACAATAATGACGATAATAATGGTAATTATGAGAGTAATTTGGACAATAATTATGATAATAATTATACAATGATACTTATAATGATGATTTGCGTAATAATTGCAATAATAGCAATAATCAACACAATTCTAATAATTTCCTACTAATAACACTAATAATAACGACAATGATAACAGAAATAATAATAAAAGTAATTATAACACGGCTATTATTGTTATTATAATAAATTTTATTGTTGTTATTCTTTCTAGAATTATCATTATTGCCATTATCATTATTAAAATCATTATAATAATGAAAATGACATTAATAATTAAGATAATGATTATTATAATGACTATATTAAGGGTAATTAGGGCAATAATCACAGTAATGATAATAATGATGATGATAATGACAATAATGATGATAATTATCATTATAAAGCCCATCTATAATGAGAAAAAGGCTAAAAGGAGAAAAATCCCAAAAGTCGAAAAACCGGCGAAATCTAGCAAAATACAGCCTTCTGAGAGATGAGTCGAAAACCCCCCTTTTTCCAGTTTAAATGATGATTATGATGATTTTAGCAATAATTCTACTAATTAGGATGATTTTGATGATAACCCCATCAATAATGACGGTAATAATGATAATCATGCGAGTAATTAGGACAATAATTATGATAAAAATTATATAATGATAGTTATAATGATGATTTGCCTAATAATTGCGATAATAAGAATACTCAACAATATTCTAATGATTTTCCTACTAATAACACTAATAATAACGACAATGATAGAAATAAAAATAAAATTAAATATATCCCGGCCATTATTGTTATTATAATCATTATCATTATTGTTATTATCTCAAGAATTATCATTATTGTCAATATCATTATTAAAATCATTATAATGATGAAAATGACATTAATAATTTAGATAATGATTATTATAATGACTATATTAAGGGTAATTAGGGCAATAATGACAGTAATGATAATAATGATGATGATAATGACAATAATGATGATAATTATCATTATAAAGCCCATCTATAATGAGAAAAAGGCTAAAAGGAGAAAAATCCAAAAAGTCGAAAAACCGGCGAAATCTAGCAAAATACAGCCTTCTGAGAGATGAGTCGAAAACCCCCCTTTTTCCAGTTTAAATGATGATTATGATGATTTTACCATTAATTCTGCTAATTAGGATGATTTTGATGATAACCCCATCAATAATGACAATAATGACGATAATAATGGTAATTATGAGAGTAATTTGGACAATAATTATGATAATAATTATACAATGATACTTATAATGATGATTTGCGTAATAATTGCAATAATAGCAATAATCAACACAATTCTAATAATTTCCTACTAATAACACTAATAATAACGACAATGATAACAGAAATAATAATAAAAGTAATTATAACACGGCTATTATTGTTATTATAATAAATTTTATTGTTGTTATTCTTTCTAGAATTATCATTATTGCCATTATCATTATTAAAATCATTATAATAATGAAAATGACATTAATAATTAAGATAATGATTATTATAATGACTATATTAAGGGTAATTAGGGCAATAATCACAGTAATGATAATAATGATGATGATAATGACAATAATGATGATAATTATCATTATAAAGCCCATCTATAATGAGAAAAAGGCTAAAAGGAGAAAAATCCCAAAAGTCGAAAAACCGGCGAAATCTAGCAAAATACAGCCTTCTGAGAGATGAGTCGAAAACCCCCCTTTTTCCAGTTTAAATGATGATTATGATGATTTTAGCAATAATTCTACTAATTAGGATGATTTTGATGATAACCCCATCAATAATGACGGTAATAATGATAATCATGCGAGTAATTAGGACAATAATTATGATAAAAATTATATAATGATAGTTATAATGATGATTTGCCTAATAATTGCGATAATAAGAATACTCAACAATATTCTAATGATTTTCCTACTAATAACACTAATAATAACGACAATGATAGAAATAAAAATAAAATTAAATATATCCCGGCCATTATTGTTATTATAATCATTATCATTATTGTTATTATCTCAAGAATTATCATTATTGTCAATATCATTATTAAAATCATTATAATGATGAAAATGACATTAATAATTTAGATAATGATTATTATAATGACTATATTAAGGGTAATTAGGGCAATAATGACAGTAATGATAATAATGATGATGATAATGACAATAATGATGATAATTATCATTATAAAGCCCATCTATAATGAGAAAAAGGCTAAAAGGAGAAAAATCCAAAAAGTCGAAAAACCGGCGAAATCTAGCAAAATACAGCCTTCTGAGAGATGAGTCGAAAACCCCCCTTTTTCCAGTTTAAATGATGATTATGATGATTTTACCATTAATTCTGCTAATTAGGATGATTTTGATGATAACCCCATCAATAATGACAATAATGACGATAATAATGGTAATTATGAGAGTAATTTGGACAATAATTATGATAATAATTATACAATGATACTTATAATGATGATTTGCGTAATAATTGCAATAATAGCAATAATCAACACAATTCTAATAATTTCCTACTAATAACACTAATAATAACGACAATGATAACAGAAATAATAATAAAAGTAATTATAACACGGCTATTATTGTTATTATAATAAATTTTATTGTTGTTATTCTTTCTAGAATTATCATTATTGCCATTATCATTATTAAAATCATTATAATAATGAAAATGACATTAATAATTAAGATAATGATTATTATAATGACTATATTAAGGGTAATTAGGGCAATAATCACAGTAATGATAATAATGATGATGATAATGACAATAATGATGATAATTATCATTATAAAGCCCATCTATAATGAGAAAAAGGCTAAAAGGAGAAAAATCCCAAAAGTCGAAAAAACGGTGAAATCTAGCAAAATACAGCCTTCTGAGAGATGAGTCGAAAACCCCCCTTTTTCCAGTTTAAATGATGATTATGATGATTTTAGCAATAATTCTACTAATTAGGATGATTTTGATGATAACCCCATCAATAATGACGGTAATAATGATAATCATGCGAGTAATTAGGACAATAATTATGATAAAAATTATATAATGATAGTTATAATGATGATTTGCCTAATAATTGCGATAATAAGAATACTCAACAATATTCTAATGATTTTCCTACTAATAACACTAATAATAACGACAATGATAGAAATAAAAATAAAATTAAATATATCCCGGCCATTATTGTTATTATAATCATTATCATTATTGTTATTATCTCAAGAATTATCATTATTGTCAATATCATTATTAAAATCATTATAATGATGAAAATGACATTAATAATTTAGATAATGATTATTATAATGACTATATTAAGGGTAATTAGGGCAATAATGACAGTAATGATAATAATGATGATGATAATGACAATAATGATAATTATCATTATAAAGCCCATCTATAATGAGAAAAAGGCTAAAAGGAGAAAAATCCAAAAAGTCGAAAAACCGGCGAAATCTAGCAAAATACAGCCTTCTGAGAGATGAGTCGAAAACCCCCCTTTTTCCAGTTTAAATGATGATTATGATGATTTTACCATTAATTCTGCTAATTAGGATGATTTTGATGATAACCCCATCAATAATGACAATAATGACGATAATAATGGTAATTATGAGAGTAATTTGGACAATAATTATGATAATAATTATACAATGATACTTATAATGATGATTTGCGTAATAATTGCAATAATAGCAATAATCAACACAATTCTAATAATTTCCTACTAATAACACTAATAATAACGACAATGATAACAGAAATAATAATAAAAGTAATTATAACACGGCTATTATTGTTATTATAATAAATTTTATTGTTGTTATTCTTTCTAGAATTATCATTATTGCCATTATCATTATTAAAATCATTATAATAATGAAAATGACATTAATAATTAAGATAATGATTATTATAATGACTATATTAAGGGTAATTAGGGCAATAATCACAGTAATGATAATAATGATGATGATAATGACAATAATGATGATAATTATCATTATAAAGCCCATCTATAATGAGAAAAAGGCTAAAAGGAGAAAAATCCCAAAAGTCGAAAAACCGGCGAAATCTAGCAAAATACAGCCTTCTGAGAGATGAGTCGAAAACCCCCCTTTTTCCAGTTTAAATGATGATTATGATGATTTTAGCAATAATTCTACTAATTAGGATGATTTTGATGATAACCCCATCAATAATGACGGTAATAATGATAATCATGCGAGTAATTAGGACAATAATTATGATAAAAATTATATAATGATAGTTATAATGATGATTTGCCTAATAATTGCGATAATAAGAATACTCAACAATATTCTAATGATTTTCCTACTAATAACACTAATAATAACGACAATGATAGAAATAAAAATAAAATTAAATATATCCCGGCCATTATTGTTATTATAATCATTATCATTATTGTTATTATCTCAAGAATTATCATTATTGTCAATATCATTATTAAAATCATTATAATGATGAAAATGACATTAATAATTTAGATAATGATTATTATAATGACTATATTAAGGGTAATTAGGGCAATAATGACAGTAATGATAATAATGATGATGATAATGACAATAATGATGATAATTATCATTATAAAGCCCATCTATAATGAGAAAAAGGCTAAAAGGAGAAAAATCCAAAAAGTCGAAAAACCGGCGAAATCTAGCAAAATACAGCCTTCTGAGAGATGAGTCGAAAACCCCCCTTTTTCCAGTTTAAATGATGATTATGATGATTTTACCATTAATTCTGCTAATTAGGATGATTTTGATGATAACCCCATCAATAATGACAATAATGACGATAATAATGGTAATTATGAGAGTAATTTGGACAATAATTATGATAATAATTATACAATGATACTTATAATGATGATTTGCGTAATAATTGCAATAATAGCAATAATCAACACAATTCTAATAATTTCCTACTAATAACACTAATAATAACGACAATGATAACAGAAATAATAATAAAAGTAATTATAACACGGCTATTATTGTTATTATAATAAATTTTATTGTTGTTATTCTTTCTAGAAATATCATTATTGCCATTATCATTATTAAAATCATTATAATAATGAAAATGACATTAATAATTAAGATAATGATTATTATAATGACTATATTAAGGGTAATTAGGGCAATAATCACAGTAATGATAATAATGATGATGATAATGACAATAATGATGATAATTATCATTATAAAGCCCATCTATAATGAGAAAAAGGCTAAAAGGAGAAAAATCCCAAAAGTCGAAAAACCGGCGAAATCTAGCAAAATACAGCCTTCTGAGAGATGAGTCGAAAACCCCCCTTTTTCCAGTTTAAATGATGATTATGATGATTTTAGCAATAATTCTACTAATTAGGATGATTTTGATGATAACCCCATCAATAATGACGGTAATAATGATAATCATGCGAGTAATTAGGACAATAATTATGATAAAAATTATATAATGATAGTTATAATGATGATTTGCCTAATAATTGCGATAATAAGAATACTCAACAATATTCTAATGATTTTCCTACTAATAACACTAATAATAACGACAATGATAGAAATAAAAATAAAATTAAATATATCCCGGCCATTATTGTTATTATAATCATTATCATTATTGTTATTATCTCAAGAATTATCATTATTGTCAATATCATTATTAAAATCATTATAATGATGAAAATGACATTAATAATTTAGATAATGATTATTATAATGACTATATTAAGGGTAATTAGGGCAATAATGACAGTAATGATAATAATGATGATGATAATGACAATAATGATGATAATTATCATTATAAAGCCCATCTATAATGAGAAAAAGGCTAAAAGGAGAAAAATCCAAAAAGTCGAAAAACCGGCGAAATCTAGCAAAATACAGCCTTCTGAGAGATGACTCGAAAACCCCCCTTTTTCCAGTTTAAATGATGATTATAATGATTTTACCATTAATTCTGCTAATTAGGATGATTTTGATGATAACCCCATCAATAATGACAATAATGACGATAATAATGGTAATTATGAGAGTAATTTGGACAATAATTATGATAATAATTATACAATGATACTTATAATGATGATTTGCGTAATAATTGCAATAATAGCAATAATCAACACAATTCTAATAATTTCCTACTAATAACACTAATAATAACGACAATGATAACAGAAATAATAATAAAAGTAATTATAACACGGCTATTATTGTTATTATAATAAATTTTATTGTTGTTATTCTTTCTAGAATTATCATTATTGCCATTATCATTATTAAAATCATTATAATAATGAAAATGACATTAATAATTAAGATAATGATTATTATAATGACTATATTAAGGGTAATTAGGGCAATAATCACAGTAATGATAATAATGATGATGATAATGACAATAATGATGATAATTATCATTATAAAGCCCATCTATAATGAGAAAAAGGCTAAAAGGAGAAAAATCCCAAAAGTCGAAAAACCGGCGAAATCTAGCAAAATACAGCCTTCTGAGAGATGAGTCGAAAACCCCCCTTTTTCCAGTTTAAATGATGATTATGATGATTTTAGCAATAATTCTACTAATTAGGATGATTTTGATGATAACCCCATCAATAATGACGGTAATAATGATAATCATGCGAGTAATTAGGACAATAATTATGATAAAAATTATATAATGATAGTTATAATGATGATTTGCCTAATAATTGCGATAATAAGAATACTCAACAATATTCTAATGATTTTCCTACTAATAACACTAATAATAACGACAATGATAGAAATAAAAATAAAATTAAATATATCCCGGCCATTATTGTTATTATAATCATTATCATTATTGTTATTATCTCAAGAATTATCATTATTGTCAATATCATTATTAAAATCATTATAATGATGAAAATGACATTAATAATTTAGATAATGATTATTATAATGACTATATTAAGGGTAATTAGGGCAATAATGACAGTAATGATAATAATGATGATGATAATGACAATAATGATGATAATTCTCATTATAAAGCCCATCTATAATGAGAAAAAGGCTAAAAGGAGAAAAATCCAAAAAGTCGAAAAACCGGCGAAATCTAGCAAAATACAGCCTTCTGAGAGATGAGTCGAAAACCCCCCTTTTTCCAGTTTAAATGATGATTATGATGATTTTACCATTAATTCTGCTAATTAGGATGATTTTGATGATAACCCCATCAATAATGACAATAATGACGATAATAATGGTAATTATGAGAGTAATTTGGACAATAATTATGATAATAATTATACAATGATACTTATAATGATGATTTGCGTAATAATTGCAATAATAGCAATAATCAACACAATTCTAATAATTTCCTACTAATAACACTAATAATAACGACAATGATAACAGAAATAATAATAAAAGTAATTATAACACGGCTATTATTGTTATTATAATAAATTTTATTGTTGTTATTCTTTCTAGAATTATCATTATTGCCATTATCATTATTAAAATCATTATAATAATGAAAATGACATTAATAATTAAGATAATGATTATTATAATGACTATATTAAGGGTAATTAGGGCAATAATCACAGTAATGATAATAATGATGATGATAATGACAATAATGATGATAATTATCATTATAAAGCCCATCTATAATGAGAAAAAGGCTAAAAGGAGAAAAATCCCAAAAGTCGAAAAACCGGCGAAATCTAGCAAAATACAGCCTTCTGAGAGATGAGTCGAAAACCCCCCTTTTTCCAGTTTAAATGATGATTATGATGATTTTAGCAATAATTCTACTAATTAGGATGATTTTGATGATAACCCCATCAATAATGACGGTAATAATGATAATCATGCGAGTAATTAGGACAATAATTATGATAAAAATTATATAATGATAGTTATAATGATGATTTGCCTAATAATTGCGATAATAAGAATACTCAACAATATTCTAATGATTTTCCTACTAATAACACTAATAATAACGACAATGATAGAAATAAAAATAAAATTAAATATATCCCGGCCATTATTGTTATTATAATCATTATCATTATTGTTATTATCTCAAGAATTATCATTATTGTCAATATCATTATTAAAATCATTATAATGATGAAAATGACATTAATAATTTAGATAATGATTATTATAATGACTATATTAAGGGTAATTAGGGCAATAATGACAGTAATGATAATAATGATGATGATAATGACAATAATGATGATAATTATCATTATAAAGCCCATCTATAATGAGAAAAAGGCTAAAAGGAGAAAAATCCAAAAAGTCGAAAAACCGGCGAAATCTAGCAAAATACAGCCTTCTGAGAGATGAGTCGAAAACCCCCCTTTTTCCAGTTTAAATGATGATTATGATGATTTTACCATTAATTCTGCTAATTAGGATGATTTTGATGATAACCCCATCAATAATGACAATAATGACGATAATAATGGTAATTATGAGAGTAATTTGGACAATAATTATGATAATAATTATACAATGATACTTATAATGATGATTTGCGTAATAATTGCAATAATAGCAATAATCAACACAATTCTAATAATTTCCTACTAATAACACTAATAATAACGACAATGATAACAGAAATAATAATAAAAGTAATTATAACACGGCTATTATTGTTATTATAATAAATTTTATTGTTGTTATTCTTTCTAGAATTATCATTATTGCCATTATCATTATTAAAATCATTATAATAATGAAAATGACATTAATAATTAAGATAATGATTATTATAATGACTATATTAAGGGTAATTAGGGCAATAATCACAGTAATGATAATAATGATGATGATAATGACAATAATGATGATAATTATCATTATAAAGCCCATCTATAATGAGAAAAAGGCTAAAAGGAGAAAAATCCCAAAAGTCGAAAAACCGGCGAAATCTAGCAAAATACAGCCTTCTGAGAGATGAGTCGAAAACCCCCCTTTTTCCAGTTTAAATGATGATTATGATGATTTTAGCAATAATTCTACTAATTAGGATGATTTTGATGATAACCCCATCAATAATGACGGTAATAATGATAATCATGCGAGTAATTAGGACAATAATTATGATAAAAATTATATAATGATAGTTATAATGATGATTTGCCTAATAATTGCAATAATAGCAATAATCAACACAATTCTAATGATTTTCCTACTAATAACACTAATAATAACGACAATGATAGAAATAAAATAAAATTAAATATATCCCGGCCATTATTGTTATTATAATCATTATCATTATTGTTATTATCTCAAGAATTATCATTATTGTCAATATCATTATTAAAATCATTATAATGATGAAAATGACATTAATAATTAAGATAATGATTATTATAATGACTATATTAAGGGTAATTAGGGCAATAATGACAGTAATGATAATAATGATGATGATAATGACAATAATGATGATAATTATCATTATAAAGCCCATCTATAATGAGAAAAAGGCTAAAAGGAGAAAAATCCAAAAAGTCGAAAAACCGGCGAAATCTAGCAAAATACAGCCTTCTGAGAGATGAGTCGAAAACCCCCCCTTTTCCAGTTTAAATGATGATTATGATGATTTTACCATTAATTCTGCTAATTAGGATGATTTTGATGATAACCCCATCAATAATGACAATAATGACGATAATAATGGTAATTATGAGAGTAATTTGGACAATAATTATGATAATAATTATACAATGATACTTATAATGATGATTTGCGTAATAATTGCAATAATAGCAATAATCAACACAATTCTAATAATTTCCTACTAATAACACTAATAATAACGACAATGATAACAGAAATAATAATAAAAGTAATTATAACTCGGCTATTATTGTTATTATAATAAATTTTATTGTTGTTATTCTTTCTAGAATTATCATTATTGCCATTATCATTATTAAAATCATTATAATAATGAAAATGACATTTATAATTAAGATAATGATTATTATAATGACTATATTAAGGGTAATTAGGGCAATAATGACAGTAATGATAATAATGATGATGATAATGACAATAATGATGATAATTATCATTATAAAGCCCATCTATAATGAGAAAAAGGCTAAAAGGAGAAAAATCCCAAAAGTCGAAAAACCGGCGAAATCTAGCAAAATACAGCCTTCTGAGAGATGAGTCGAAAACCCCCCTTTTTCCAGTTTAAATGATGATTATGATGATTTTACCATTAATTCTGCTAATTAGGATGATTTTGATGATAACCCCATCAATAATGACAATAATGACGATAATAATGGTAATTATGAGAGTAATTTGGACAATAATTATGATAATAATTATACAATGATACTTATAATGATGATTTGCGTAATAATTGCAATAATAGCAATAATCAACACAATTCTAATAATTTCCTACTAATAACACTAATAATAACGACAATGATAACAGAAATAATAATAAAAGTAATTATAACACGGCTATTATTGTTATTATAATAAATTTTATTGTTGTTATTCTTTCTAGAATTATCATTATTGCCATTATCATTATTAAAATCATTATAATAATGAAAATGACATTAATAATTAAGATAATGATTATTATAATGACTATATTAAGGGTAATTAGGGCAATAATCACAGTAATGATAATAATGATGATGATAATGACAATAATGATGATAATTATCATTATAAAGCCCATCTATAATGAGAAAAAGGCTAAAAGGAGAAAAATCCCAAAAGTCGAAAAACCGGCGAAATCTAGCAAAATACAGCCTTCTGAGAGATGAGTCGAAAACCCCCCTTTTTCCAGTTTAAATGATGATTATGATGATTTTAGCAATAATTCTACTAATTAGGATGATTTTGATGATAACCCCATCAATAATGACGGTAATAATGATAATCATGCGAGTAATTAGGACAATAATTATGATAAAAATTATATAATGATAGTTATAATGATGATTTGCCTAATAATTGCGATAATAAGAATACTCAACAATATTCTAATGATTTTCCTACTAATAACACTAATAATAACGACAATGATAGAAATAAAAATAAAATTAAATATATCCCGGCCATTATTGTTATTATAATCATTATCATTATTGTTATTATCTCAAGAATTATCATTATTGTCAATATCATTATTAAAATCATTATAATGATGAAAATGACATTAATAATTTAGATAATGATTATTATAATGACTATATTAAGGGTAATTAGGGCAATAATGACAGTAATGATAATAATGATGATGATAATGACAATAATGATGATAATTATCATTATAAAGCCCATCTATAATGAGAAAAAGGCTAAAAGGAGAAAAATCCAAAAAGTCGAAAAACCGGCGAAATCTAGCAAAATACAGCCTTCTGAGAGATGACTCGAAAACCCCCCTTTTTCCAGTTTAAATGATGATTATGATGATTTTACCATTAATTCTGCTAATTAGGATGATTTTGATGATAACCCCATCAATAATGACAATAATGACGATAATAATGGTAATTATGAGAGTAATTTGGACAATAATTATGATAATAATTATACAATGATACTTATAATGATGATTTGCGTAATAATTGCAATAATAGCAATAATCAACACAATTCTAATAATTTCCTACTAATAACACTAATAATAACGACAATGATAACAGAAATAATAATAAAAGTAATTATAACACGGCTATTATTGTTATTATAATAAATTTTATTGTTGTTATTCTTTCTAGAATTATCATTATTGCC
>NC_091575.1:3491809-3509309 GCF_042767895.1 Penaeus vannamei | reverse complement strand
AACCACATGAAAATATTGCAAATCCTTAAGGCAGCATGTAATACAACTATTATTCAGCTACAAAATGAGCCATAATACTTTTAAATCGGACCGAAAATCTATCTATGTCTCTCTTTCTCTCTCTTTCTCTCTCTCTCGCTCTCTCTCTCTACCTCTCTCTCTCTCTCTCTCTCTCTCTTATACAAGTAATTTTTTTTACCAATTTCATATCAAAAAGAGATTGTGTCTCCATTATCATTGATATTATCATTGACACATCTTTTATCATCAGTGTTATCATTACTATAATTACTGTTATCCTCATTATCATTATTAACATCATTTTTAATATCATTGTTAATGGTGAGGTTCTTACTTCATAATGATTCCTATTCTTATTATTAATACTTATTTTACTAACATTATTATCATTTTTGTTATCTTGATTTTCATTATCATTATTGTCATTATTATTGTTATTATTATTATCATCATTAGTTGTAGCAGTAATTTTTTTTTTATCTGAATCATTATTACTATTACTATCCGCCATTTACGAATATTCATGTAAGTACATGTACATATGTGAACACATAAAATAAGAAAATATGTACACACACACACGTATACATATGCATATATATATGTATATATAAATAAATATATATATATATATATATATATATATATATATATATATATATATATATATATATATATATATATATATATATGGGGATATATGCACACACACACATACACACAAAGACACATACACACAAAGACAAATACACGCACAGACACACACACGCATACACACATTCCTCCTAGGTTAGGTTAGGGTTAGGGTTGGGGTTAGTTTAGGTCAGGATAGGTTTAGTTTAGGTTAGGTTAGGTTTAAGTTAGGTTAGTTAGATTATTTAGGTTAGGTTAGGTAAGGTGGTTTAGGTTAGGTTAGGTTTAGGCTAGGTTAGGTTGAGGTTAGGTTAGGTAATTATGAGAGTAATTAGGACAATAATTATGATAATGATTATAGAATGATAATTATAATGATGATTTGCCTAATAATTGCAATAATAGCAATAATCATCACTATTCTAATGATTTTCCTATTAATAATAACGACAATGATAACAGAAATAATAATATAACTAATTATTACTGCTCTACTTGAGGACCACCTGGACTCTGAGTTGGTATTTGTGTGCAGTCCATTGCCGCAATAAAAGCCAGAAAAAACGAAAAGAAAATGCTTATAAAGGAATGATATTGACATTTTCACATGTGCATTCATCCTGTATCTAGAATGATGTTGACATCTTCACATGTGCATTCATCATATATGTACAGGGACTCAATATCAGTATAAAATTATACGAAAATGTACGTCATTAAATAAATATTCAGTGACAGTTACAGATGGCATTGCATAACATTGTGCACTAAGGGGAGAAAAAATCCCTTAATAAACGTTCAGTATTGTCCTATTGGCATGAATGGTGTTCCTCAATTATTTACCTTGACGTTATATAGCCGTGTAGAATGAATATATATTTTTGGCACTTGGCAGGAATTTATATATATACTTACATATATATAATATAATATAATATAATATATATAATGTACATATTATATATATAATATATAATATATATATAATATACAATATATATATAATATATATAAATATATGATATATAATACATATATGTTTAATATAAGTATAATGTATATAGATAGATTTATATACATATATAGATAGATAGATAATATATATATTACCCTATGTTATATTACCTTACCTAACATAACCTAAGCCTAATTATTAATCTCGAGAGAAGAGAATAATGTTATCTCTGTAATAGCCTCATTTCATACTACAACAAAGGAATTAAAAATTAACCATTTTACAATACCTGATATAAAATAGTGAACTGCAGAGCTACAAGGAAATCATTAGCAACGCCTCATTGTAGAGTGGTGTAGCATGACATGCTTTTATAGCCCGTAGTAAACATGCCATCATCAAAACACTTATGGTAACACTTGTGAAAAGAAAATTATCCCTACAATCAAAATAACAACTTAAATCAAAATTACTCACCTGGGGCAGCAGGAATACAGCTAATGTTTTGAGCTCTCGACTGGAACATTGATGGTCTTGAAGAGGCTACGTGTTTACGTTATTTCATAATGATTTGTGATTTTCATAGATTTTAAAATTGCAGTGATTCCTATATCATGTTATACACAAATGTGTTACTAATTTGTAACACATGAAAGCAAGAAAATGTCATTCAATCACGGGAAAAGTACTGATACAGAAAGGGTTATTTTTCATTAAATGTACAAGCATTGTGTGGCTCAGACTTGATTTTTTTATATTATAGTTTGTTGGTGGTTACGGTCAGTGAAATGATAGTAGAATATTCAGAAATAGTGTCTTGTATGCTCTAATGCAGGCAGATTATGATGGCCATCTGCCTGGGGAATCTGCATAACCAATTTGCAAATTTTTAATGACTCCAGTTCTCAATCGCAGATTGCAAAATGAAATAAGGTATAATTTGGCTCATTCAAGAACCCGCAATCCCATTGAACGAGCATTTGGAGTCCTCAAATGAAGATTCCGTGGTCTCGCTATACCTATGCGGACTAGTTTGGACACAACCATGGCCACAATTTGTAGTGGTTTGGAAAACCATGATGGTGATAAAGATGGTGGTGGTAATGGCAATGAATGTGATCAGGAAGTAGTTAATGAAAATGCACAAATATGAATGCTGGGCAGAAAAAGAGGGCAAATATAATCAACGGTGTGTTCTGAAATGTATTTGGGATCTCCTGTTAGGAGTTTCATTCTCTTGCCTGGCAGCTCCTCCATTCTCAGTATCCTTCCAACACACCCTGTATCCCTCCTCGGTACATGTTCTTAAGCAATTCAATATTCCGTCTCTCACTATTCCAAAGTCTCTCAAGTGCTTTTCTTCTGACATGTCATCTCCAACAAAACTACCATTTGCAGCATCATTTTCATTAAAGATTATTTAAAGATTATATTGAAAAATATATGATGTCAATGAAAAACTTTTTTTTGTTAGCCAACTGTCATGGTCGGTAAATGTATTTTTATTTTTTTTATTTTTTAAAGAAGCCTAATGTTTAATGTCACACACAATGTGTAGTTATGACATTGTTGTATATTGTACATCAAGTTTAGTAGTAGGAGAAGGCCGTGTGGAAAGTAGAGGGATAAGGTACAGGAATAAATAATTAAACAATCTCACTAGAGGTTTTTCCACTGACATGTCATCTCCAACAAAGTTACCATTTGTAGCATCATTCTATTTGAAGACTATTCAAGGATTATATTGAAACTAATGTAAAACGTCAAACAAAAACCAATGTTTTTACTAGTTTATTATTTTTTGTTAGCCAAATATAATGGTAGATTAATATATATTTTTTTAATGAAAGATGTTTAATATCACACATTGTGTGGTTATAACTACATTATTATATAGTAATGTATATGCTTGCACATTGAGTTTAATAGTTGGGGAAGACTATGTGGAAGGTGTAAGGATAGGGTACAGGAATAAATAACTGAAAGAGACATTACTGGAAGCAAGGAAGATGAAGAGATGACATCGCTTTTTGATGTTTTACAAGTGCAAGCCTCAGTTTTAGTTTTAGTTTTTAGTTCTTGCTTGCATAATTCAGAGCTTCCTGTTTCTTACTTTTTTTCTTAATCCTGTTTGTGGAGGACATCATCATGGGGCACTTACAGGGAGCCATCATCTAGCAATAATAATAATAAAAATAATAATAAATATATAAAATAATAATAATAATAATAATAATCATTCAGTGTTAGTACACACACACGCAATACTGTTCAGTATCTTTTTTAATGACACACCTGGAAGGGGCAGTTGTACAAAATAAATTCACAAAGTCTATATAATACGAAAAAAGTGTGTGTGTGCGCGCGCGCGCGTTTTCTCACATGTCCAGTCGACTGGATTGATTCAGACCAAAATTGGCAAGGACACCCTGTGGCACCCAAGATGTGCTCTCAGCAAAGAGACAAATTTTCATAAGAGACAAATTTTCAAAGCAAAATAGCTAAGAAAATATTAAATAAACCAAACCTGTAACCCTCATGATGAAATTACACATGACGCTAAATAATACTAATAATAATACAGCATTTTCAACTCTTTCATTGTGGACTGGTTCCAATTACTCCTCAATCAAAGGATGGACAGAAATTGAAAAGTATCCATTAGCTTCGGTGGTGCACCTTCTCCATTCTTGGCCCTCTCAGACTTCAGGCGGGAATTTCTTCTTTGTTCTGAAAAGGTGTTCAAGATGATTATTATGTAACTAACTTCCACACAGTTCTTACACTTGAAAATGTGTATGTGATTTATTTATTAATTTTAATCCCAAAGTCATCTAAAGCTTAAATTAAAATATGCAGCTTCAAAATGAGACATAATACTTTAAAATCGGACCGAAAAAACGTGTTATGCGTAAAAATTTGTGAAAAGTTGACCTTACTTTTTTCTTGGTGTATATTTTCCGAAAGGTAACTACTTTAACACCCTAATAGGAGATTTTGAAAACATATGTCACTTTTACAAGAACCACATGAATATATTGCAAATCCTTATGGCCGCATGTAATATAACTATTATTCAGCTACAAAATGAGCCATAATACTTTAAAATCGGACCGAAAATACGCGTGCTATGCGTAAAAATGTGAAGGACCTCGTGATCGCGATCTTATTCCTTTTTATTATGTTTACATTTTACATGACAAATCATGTACAGAATACTTGTACTTTATAAAATTATCTATCATTTACCTATTATTGATGCTGTAATAGGGTTTTACAACGTATAATATTTGTCGAAAGAATAACTTTTCTCCAGTCGGACGGGTACCATTTTTGAAAAGTTGACCTTACTTTTTTCTTGGGGAATATTTTCCGAGGGCGACTATTTTAACACCCTAATAGATTTTGAAAACATATGTCACTTTTACAAGAACCACATGAAAATATTGCAAATCCTTAAGGCAGCATGTAATACAACTATTATTAAGCTGCAAAATGAGCCATAATACTTTAAAATCGGACCGAAAATACGTGTGCTATGCGTAAAAATTTGTGAAAAGTTGACCTTACTTTTTTCTTGGTGAATATTTCCCGAAATGTGACTACTTGTAACACCCTAATAGGAGATTTTGAAACATATGTCACTTTTATAAGATCCACATGAATATATTGCAAATCCTTATGGCCGCATGTAATATAACTATTATTCAGCTACAAAATGAGCCATAATACTTTAAAATCGGACCGAAAATACGTGTGCTATGCGTAAAAATGTGAAGGACCTAATAATCGCGATCTTATTCCTTTTTATTATGTTTACATTTTACATGACAAATCATGTACAGAATACTTGTACTTAATATAATTATCTATCATTTACTTATTATTGATGCTCTAATAGGGTTTTACAACGTATAATATTTGTCGAAAGAATAACTTTTCTCCAGTCGGTCGGGTACCATTTTTGAAAAGTTGACCTTACTTTTTTCTTGGGGAATATTTTCCGAAGGTGACTATTTTAACACCCTAATAGATTTTGAAAACATATGTCACTTTTACAAGAACCACATGAAAATATTGCAAATCCTTATGGCAGCATGTAATACAATTATTACAATTATTTAAAATCGGATCGAAAATACGTGTGCTATGTGTAAGAATTTGTGAAAAGTTGACCTTACTTTTTTCTTGGTGAATATTTTCCGAAAGGTGACTACTTGTAACACCCTAATAGGAGATTTTGAAACATATGTCACTTTTACAAGAACCACATAAATATATTGCAAATCCTTATGGCCGCATGTAATATAACTATTATTAAGCTACAAAATGAGCCATAATACTTTAAAATCGGACCGAAAATACGTGTGCTATGCGTAAAAATGTGAAGGAGAGAGAGAGAGAGAGAGAGAGAGAGAGAGACAGAGAGAGAGATTGATGGATATATATATATATATATATATATATATATATATATATATATATATATATATATATATATATATATATATATATATATATATATATATAGTGTGTAAATGTGTGTGTGTGTGTGTGCGTGTGTGTGTGTATGTATATATATATATATATATATATATATATATATATATAATATATATATACATCTATATACCTATATATCTCTCTATCTATCTATACACACACACACACACACACACACACATATATATATGTATGTATATATATATATATTATATAATGTATGTATATATATATATATACATATATATATACATATGTGTGTGTATGTGTGTGTTTTTTTTGTGCATGTGTTCTGTGTGTGAGTATGTGTTTGTGTGTATCTGTATGTGTGTGTGTATGTGTGTGTGTGTATATGTATGGAGAGATAGATATGAAGATCATTATTATTATCATCATTATTGCAGTTATAATAATTATTATGCTAATTATTATTGCTATTTTTATCATTATAACTATTCATATAATGTTAATACCAATAATGATAATTTTAGAAATAATAATGAGAATAATAATAATTATAATGACAATGATAATGATGTTATTATTAATTCTATTGCCATTATTAGTAGGGAAATTATTGTAATAGAATTAATCATTGCTATTATTCCAGTAATTATCCAAATTATAATTATAATTATGATTTTATCATTATTATTGACATTATTATCATAATTATCATCATTATTGTCAATAATAAAGGAATAATCATGAAAATCATCATACTTACCTGAATTAATGTTAAAATCATCATAATTACCAATAAAAAGCGAAAAAGTTTTTTTTTCGAACTTTCTCTCAACGGCTGGAATATGCTAGATTTTGCCGAGATTTTATTACTTTTGGCTTTTATTCATTATAAATGGACTGAATAATAATTATTATCATTATTATCATTACTGTCATTATTTTCATGATTATTATCATTATAATAATTATCATCATGATTACCATTATTATTATCATTATTGCAGTTATAATAATTATTATACTAATTATTATTGATATCTTTATCATAATAACTATTTATATAATGATAATGATAATTTTCGACGTTTCTCTCAAAAGGATAGATTTTGCCGTTTTTAGACTTTTGTGATTTTATTACTTCTGGCCTTTATTTCATTATAAATGGACTGAATAATAATTATCATCATCATTATTATCAATACTGTCATTATTTTCGTGATTATTATCATTATAGTCATTATTATGATTATCATTATTATTATCAATATTGCAGTTATAATAATTATTATGCTAATTATTATTGCTCACTTTATCATTATAACTATTTATATAATGATAATACCAATAATGATAATTTTAGAAATAATAATGACAATAATAATAACTATAATGACAATGATAATGATATTATTATTTCTATTGCCATTATTAGTATGAAAATTATTAGAATAGAGTTAATTATTGCTATTTCTGAAGTGATTATAAAAATAATCCATATAATTATGATTTTATCATTATTATTGTCATTATAATTGTCATTATCATCATATTTATCATCCTTATTGTCAATAATAAAGGAATTATCATGAAAATCATCATAATTACCTGAATTAATGTTAAAATCCTCATAATTACCATTAAAAAGCGAAAAAGGTGGTTTTCCAACGGTTCTCTGAAAAGGCTGTAATACTCTAGAATTTGCCGAATTTTTCGACTTTTGGGATTTTATTACTTTTGGCCTTTAGTTCATTATAAATGTACTGAATAATAATTATTATCATCATTATTATCATTACGGTCATTATTTTCACGAATATCATTATATTCATTATTATCATGATTATCATTTTTAATATCATCAATATTGCAGTTATAATAATTATTAAGCTAATTATTATTGCTATTTTTTATCATTATAACTATTTATATAATGATAATAGCAATAATTATAATTTTAGAAATAATAATGACAATAATGATAATCATAATGACAATGATAATGATATTATTATTCCTATTGCCATTATTAGTATGAAAATTATTGGAATAAAGTTAATTGTTGCAGTAATTATGAAAATTATCATTATAATTATGATTTTATCCTTATTATTGTCATTATCATTGTCATTATCATCATAATTATCATCATGAGTCAATAATAAAGGATTTATTAAGGAAATCATCATAATTACCTGAATTAATGTTAAAATCTTCATAATTACCATTACAAAGCGAAAAAGCTTTTTTTTGACGTTTCTCTCAAAAGGCTGTAATAAGCTAGAATTTGCAGGTTTTTTTTTTTGGGGGGGGGATTTTATTATTTCTGGCATTTATTTCATTATGAATGGAATGAATAATAATTATCATCATTATTATCAATACTTTATTATTATGATTTTCATGATTATTATCATTATAGTCATTATCATCATGATTATCATTATTATCATCATTATTGCAGTTATAATAATTACTATGCTAATTATTATTGCTCTTTTTATCATTATAACTATTTATATAATGATAGCAATAATTATAATTTTAGAAATAATGACAATACTAAAAATTATAATGACAATGATAATGATATTATTATTTCTATTGCCATTATTAGTATGAATATTATTGGAATACAGTTAATTATTGCTATTATTGCAGTAATTATCAAAATTATTATTAGGATAGAATCATTATTGTCATTATCATTGTCATTATCATCATAATTATCATCCTTATTGTCAATAATCAAGGAATTATCATGAAAATCATCATAATTACCATTTAAAAGCAAAAAAGGGTTTTTTTCGACGTTTCTCTCAAAAGGCTTTAGTACGCTAGATTTAACCGTTTTTTTCGACTTTTGGGATTTAGAAATAATAATGACTATAATAATTATTATAATGACAAAGATAATGATATTATTTTTATTGCCATTATTACTATGAAAATTATTGGGATAGAGTTAATAATTGCAGTAACTATCAAAATTATAATTGAAATTATGATTTTATCCTTATTATTCCCATTATCATTATTATCATAATTATCATTATTATTGCCAATAATAAAGGAATTATCATGAAAATCGTCATAATTACCTGGATTAATGTTAGAATCCTCATAACTACCATTAAAAAGCGAAAAAGCGTTTTTTACGACGTTTCTCTAGAAAGGCTGTAATACGCTAGATTTTGCCGTTTTTTCGACTTTATTACTTCTGGCCTTTATTTCATTATAAATTGACTGAATAATAATTATTATCATCATTATCATCATTACTGTCATTATTTTCATGATCATTATCATCATAGTCATTATCATTATGATTATCATTATTATCATCCTTATTGCAGTTATAAAAATTGTTATGCTAATTATTATTGCTGTTTTTATCATTATAACCATCTATATAATGATAATAGCAATTATGATAATTTCAGAAATAATAATGACAATAATAATTATTATAATGACAATGATAATGATATTATTATTTCTATTGCCATTATTAGTATGAAAATTATTGGAATAGAGTAAATCATTGCTATTATTGCAGTAATTATCAAAATTATCATTATAATTATGATTTTATCATAATTATTGTCATTATCATTGTCATTATCATCATTATTGTTAATAAAATAGGAATTATCATGAAAATTATCATAATTGCCTGAATTAATGTTAAAATCCTCATAATTACCATTAAAAAGGGGAAAAGGGTATTTCTCGACGTTTCTCTCCAAAAGCTAGATTTTGCCGTTTTTTCGACTTTCGACTGGCCTTTATTTCATTATAAATAGACTAAATAATAATTATTATCATCATTATTATCAATACTTTCATTATTTTCATGATTATTATCATTATAGTCATTATCTTCATGATTATCATTATTATCATCATTATTGCAGTTATAAAAATTATAATGCTAATTATTATTGCTATTTTATCATTATAACTTATTATTATTTCTATTGCCATTATTAGAATGAAAATTATTGGAATAAAGGAACTTTTCGCTATTATTTCAGTAATTATCATATTTATCATTATAATTATGATTTTATCATTATTATTCACTATCATTGTCATTATCATCATAATTATCATTATGGTTAATAATAAAAAATTATCATGAAAATCATCATAATTACCTGAATTAATGTTAAATTCCTCATAATTACCATTAAAAAGCAAAAAAAGGGTTTTTTTCGACGTTTCTCTCAAAAGGCTACATTTTGCCGTCTTTTCGCCTCGTTGAATTTTATTACTTCTAGCCTTTATTTCACTTTAAATAGACTGAATAATAATCATCATTATTATCATTACTGTCATTATTTTCATGATTATTATCATTATAGTCATTACCATCATGATTATCCTTATTATTATCATCATTATTGTAGTTATAATAATTATTATGGGAATTGTTATTGCTATTTTTATCATTATGCCTATTTATATAATGATAATAGCAATAATGATAATTTTAGAAATAATGACAATAATGATAATTATAATGACAATGATAATGATATTATTATTATTTCTATTCCCATTATTAGTATGAAAATTACTGGAATAGAGTTAGTTAATACTATTATTGCAGTAATTATTAAAATTATCATTATAATTATGATTGGTTATCACTATCATTGTCATTATCATTGTCATTATCATCATTATTGTCAAAAATCAAGGAATATCATGAAAATCATCATAATTACTTGAATTAATGTTAAAATCCTCGTAATTACCATTAAATAGCGAAAAGGTTTTTTTCGACGTTTCTCTCAAAAGGCTGTATACGCTAGACTTTGCCTTTTTTCGACTTTTAGGATTTTATTACTTCTGGCCTTTATTTCATTATCAATGGACTGAATAATAATTATAATCATTATTATCATTACTTTCATTATTTTCATGATTATATCATTATAGTCATTACCATCATGATTATCACTATTATTATCATAATTGATGCAGTTATGATAATTATTATGCTAATTATTAGTATTTTTATCATTATAATTATTGATATAATGATAATAGCAATAAAGATAATTTCAGAAATAGTAATGACAATAATAATAATTATAATGGCAATGATAATGATGTTATCATTATTTCTTAGTATGAAAATTATTGGAATATAATTAGTTATTGCTATTATTGCAGTATTTATCAAAATTATCATATAATTATGATTTTATAATTTTTATTGTCATTATCATTGGCATTATCATCACAATTATCATCATTATTGTCAATGATAAAGGAATTATCATGAAAATCATCATAATTACCTGAATTAATGTTAGAATCCTCATAATTACCATTAAAACTGAAAAGGGGGGATTTTCGACGTTTCTCTGAAAAGGCTGTAATACGCTAGATTTTGCCGTTTTTTCGACTTTTGGAATTCTATTACTTCAGGCCTTTATTTAATTATAAATGGACTGAATGATATATATTACCATTGTAAATATATGTGGAGCAGTGTGCGTTATTCCTTTATGTGTATTATCAAAAGAAACATGAAAATCACTCCATTTTCTTGGAAAAAATGAAAGTGAAAACACTTATGGTCATGTAGATGCGGCATCATCATCATCATCGTGGAGCTAACGCCGATGGGGGTGCATAGCCGCCTCCACCCTTTGCTTGTACCTGCAAGGGTCGCTCATGGCAAGCCGCCAGGCAGGGACTCGGCCCATCTCATGACAGAATTGATCAATCTGCTCAAGCCAAGACTTCCTAGGTCGTCCCACAGGTCTCCTCCACCTAGGGTTGCCTCGAACAGAGACAACCTGGTGGGCAGGATCATCCTGAGGGAAGTCAGCCCGGTAGCCATATAGCCTGAGTTGGCGATCACGGTTTGTGCAGGTAATAGTTCCTTTGCCAGTCTCATGGTGCAACCGTTGGTTTGACACATGGTCCCACCAACAGTACCCCATGATCCAGCACAAGGATCTATTGCAAAAGGCATCAAGACGTGACAACAAGGTGCAGGATAATGTCTAGATTTCACTACCATATAACAAAACTGGAGTTATCAGGGCCTTGAAGACGCATAGCGTAGTCCTGCACAGGTACCGGCATCTCCATATTCTCTGTCAAGAGAGTCCATGACCCCTGCTGCCAGGCCAATCTGTCTACTGAGTTCCTGGTCTGCAGCCCAGAGTTATGAACTACACTATTAAGGTTTGTAAAGCTCTCTGTGACTTTGATATTCTTGCTGCAAGCACGTACCGACTGAACAGGTTCTCCTAGCAAGTCCCCAAAATCACTCCTAGCAAGTCCCCAAAGTCCTGGATCTTGATCTTGGTCCAGGAGACCTCAAGACCCAAGGTATTCGCTTCATTGCTAAATGCATCAAGAGCCACCACTAAGGATTCCAAAGACTCAGATAGAATAGCAACATCATCAGCAAAGTCAAGGTCGGTAACTTCATTCTTATGATTATCATCATTATTGTCATTATTCATCCTTATAACTATTTTTATAATGAAAATAACAATAACGATACTTTTAGAAATGATAATGACAATAATACTCATTATAATAACAATAATAACGATATTATTTTTATTTTGTCATTATTAGTATGAACATTATTAGAATAGAGTTCATTATTCTTATTATTGTAGAAATTATAAAAAAATATCATCATTATCATTATATTATCATTATTATTGTCATTATCATCATAATTATCATCATTATTGTAAATAATAATGGAATTATCATGAAAATCATCATTACCTGAATTAATGTTAAAATCATCATAAATATCATTTAAAAGCGATTTTTACCTTTCTCTCAAAAGGCTATAATAAGCTAGATTTTGCCGTTTTATTCGACTTTTGGGATTTTATTATAAATGGACTCTATGCTTATTATTATCATTATCATCTTTATTGTCATTATTACTAAGATTATCATTATAGTCATTATCGTCATGATTATCATTATTATCATCATTATTGCAGTTATAATGATTATTTTGTTAATTATTACTGTCATTTTCATCATTATAACTATTTTTATAATGATATTAACAATAATGATAATACTCATTATAATAACAATAATAATGATATTATTATGATTTCTATTGGCATTATTAGTTAATTATTGCTATTATTGCAGTAATTATCAAAAACATCATTATAATTATCATTTTATTATTATCATTATTATTATTGTCATTATCATCATAATTATCATCATTATTGTTAATGATCAAGGAATTATCATGAAAATCATCATAATTAACTGAATTAATGCTAAAATCATCATAATTATCATTTAAAAGCGAAAAAGGTTTTTTTCGACCTTTCTCTCAAAAGGCTAGATTTTGCCGTTTTTTTTCGGATTTACGGATTTTATTAGTTTTAGCCTTTATTTCATTATAAATGGACTCTATGATGAATTTAATTTTCATTATCATCATTATTGTCATTATTCTTATGATTATCATCATTATAGCCATTATCGTCATGATTACCATTATTATCATTATCATTATTGCAGTGATAATGATAATAATGCTAATTATTACTGTCATTTTCATCATTATATCTATTTTTATAATGATAATAACAATAATGATAATTTTAGAAATAATAATGACAATAATACTCATTATAATGAAAATAATAATGATATTATTTGTATTGTCATTATTAGTATGAAAATTATAGGAATAGAATTAATTATTGTTATTATTGCAGTAATTATGAAAATTTCCATTATAATTATCATTTTATTATTATCATTATTATTATTGACATTATCATCATAATTATCATCATTATGGTTAATAATAAAGAAATTATCATGAAAATCATCATAATTACCTGAATTAATGTTAAAATCATCATAATTATCTTTTAAAAGCGAAAAAGGTTTTTTTCGACCTCTTTCTCAAAAGGCTCAATACACTAGATCTTGCCGTTTTTTCGACTTTTGGGATTTTATTAGTTTTAGCCTTTATTTCATTATAAATGGACTCCATGATTATTATTATCATTATTGTCATTATTCATATGAGTATCATGATTATTGTCATTATTCTTATGATTATCATCAATATAGTCATTATCGTCATGATTATCATAATTATCATTATCATTATTGCAATTATAATGATTATTATGCTAATTATTAATGTAATTTTCATCATTATAACTATTTTTATAATCATAATAACAATAATGATAATTTTAGAAATTATAATGATAATAATACTCATTATAATAACAATAATAATGATATTACTATTATATATATTGTCATTATTAGCATGAAAAATATTAGAATAGAGTTAATTATTGCTATTATTGCAGTAATTATCAAAATTATCATTATAATTATTATTTTATTATTAATATTATCATTATTATCATTGTCATTATAATAATAATTATCATTATTGTTAATGATAAAGGAATTATGAAAAGCATCATAATTACCTGAATTAATGTTAAAATCATCATAATAACCTTTTTTTTCGATTTTCCTCTCAAAAGGCTGTAATAAGTTAAATTTTGCCGTTTTTTCGACTTCTGGGTTAGTTTTAGCCTTTATTTTATTATAAATGAACTCTATGATTACTATTATCATCAATATTGTCATTATTCTTATGATTATCATCATTATAGTCATTATCGTCATGATTATCATTATTATCATTATCATTATTGCAGTTATTAGTCATTTTTATCATTATAACTATTTTTATAATGATAATAACAGTAATGATAATTTTAGATAATTAAAAATAATTAAAAAAATAAAATAATCAAAATAGAGTTGATTATTGCTATTGTTGCAGAAATTATAAAAAAAATATCATTATGATTATCATTTTATTATTATCATTTTTATTATTGTCATTATCATCATAATTATCATCATTGTTAATAATAAAGGAATTGTCATGAAAATCATCATAAGTACCTGAATTAATGTTAAAATCCTCATAATTACCATTTGAAAGCGAGAAAGGCATTTCTCGACTTTTCTCTCAAAAGGCTGTAATACGCTAGATTTTGCCATTTTTTCGACTTTTGGGATTTTTATTAGGTTTAGCCTATATTTCATTATAAATGGACTCTATGATTATTATTATCATTATTGTCATTATTCTTATGATTATCATCATTATAGTCATTATCGTCATGATTATCATTATCATCATTATCATTATTGTAGTTATAATGATTATTATGCTAATTATTACTGTCATTTTCATCATTATAACTATTTTTATAATGATAACAAAATGATAATTTTAGAAATAATAATGACAATAGTACTCATTATAATAACAATAATAATGATATTATTATTTTTTCTATTGTCATTCGTTGTATGAAAATTATTAGAATAGAGTTGATTATTGCTACTATTGCAGTGATTATCAAAATTACCATTATAATTATCATTTTATTATTATCATTATGATAATTGTCATTATCATAATAATTATCATCATTATTGTTATTAATAAATGAGTTATCATGAAAATCATCATTATTACCTGAATTAATGTTAAAAGGATCATAATTATCATTTGAAAGCGAAAAAGGAGGTTCTTCGCCCTTTCTCTGAATAGGCTGTAAAACGCTAGATTTTGCCGATTTTTCGACTTTTGGGATTTTATTAGTTTTAGCATTTATTTAGTTATTATCATTATTACCATTATCATTATTGCAGTTATAATGATTATTATGCTAATTATTACTGTCATTTTCATCATTATAACTTTTTTATAATGATAATAACAAAAATGATAATTTTAGAAATAATAATGACAATAATACTCATTATAATAACAATAATAATGATATCATTATTATTTCTATTGGCATTATTAGTATGAAAAATATTAGAATAGAGTTAATTATTGCCATTATTGCAGTATTTATAAAAATTGCCATTATAATTATCATTTTATTATCATTATTATTAGTCATCATCATCTTAATTATTATCATGATTGTTAATAATAAAGGAATTATCATGAAAATCATCATAATTACCTGAAATAATGTTTGTATATATATATATATATATATATATATATATATATATATATATATATATATATATATATATATATATATATATATATATATATATATATATATATATATATATATATATATATATATATATATGTATGTATGTATAAATACAATACATATATACAGACAAACAAATATATATATATAGGTATATATATACATATACATACATACATATATATATATATATATATATATATATATATATATATATATATATATATATATATATATATATATATATATATTTATTTATTTATTTATATATGTATATGTATATATATATATATATATATATATATATATATATATATATATATATATATATATATATATATACTTTCCGCCTTTATTTCATAATAATTATTATTATTGTCATTATTTTTATGATTATCATTATAGTCATTATCGTCATCATTATCAATATTATCAATATTGCTGTTATAATAATTATTATGCTAAATTTTATTGTCATTTTCATCATTATAACTATTTTTATAATGATAATAACAATAATGATAATTTCAGAATTAAGAATGACAATAATAATAATTATAATGACAATGATAATGATATTGTTATTATTTCTTTTGTCATTATTAATATGATAATTAAAAGAATAGTTAATCATTGCTATTATTGTAGTAATTATTAAATCTATCATTTTATTTATAATTTTAACATTATTATCATTATTATCATTATCATTTTCATTATGATTATCATCTATAATCATTATTGTTAATGATAAAGGAATTATGAGGAAAATCATCCTGATTACCTGAATTAATGTTAAAATCGTTATAATTATCATTTCGACGTTTTTCTCAAAAGGCTGTAATATGCTAGATTTTGCCGTTTTTTCGACTTTGGGGATTTTACTACTTTTCGCCTTTATTTCATTATAAATGGACTCAATGATTATTATTATCATCATTAGTATCATTTATTTTATGATTATCTTTATAGTCATTATCTTTATCATTATAATAATTATTATTATTGCAGTTGTAATTATTATTCTAATTATCATTGTCATTTTCATCATTATAACTATTTTCATAATGATAATAACAATAATGATAATTTAAAAATGATAATGACAATAATAATAATTATAATGACAATGATAATGATATTATTATTTCTATTGTCATTATTAGTATGAAAATTATTAGAATAGAGTTAATCATTGCTATTATTGCAGTAATTATCAAATCATTAAAATTATCATTTTATTATTATTAAATAATTATTGTTAATAATAAAGGAATTATTATGAAAATCATTAAAATTACCTGAATGAATCATCATAATTATAATT
>NC_091575.1:3485392-3488809 GCF_042767895.1 Penaeus vannamei | reverse complement strand
TGATAATTCCTATTTTATTAACAATAATGATGATAATGACAGTGATAATGACAATAATTATGATAAAATCATAATTATAATGATAATTTTGATAATTACTGCAATAATAGCAATAATTTACTCTATTCCAATAATTTTCATACTAATAATGGCAATAGAAATAATAATATCATTATCATTGTCATTATAATAATTATTATTGTCATTATTATTTCTGAAATTATCATAATTGCTATTATCATTATATAGATGGTTATAATGATAAAAACAGCAATAATAATTAGCATAACAATTTTTATAACTGCAATAAGGATGATAATAATGATAATCATAATGATAATGACTATGATGATAATGATCATGAAAATAATGACAGTAATGATGATAATCATGATAATAATTATTATTCAGTCCATTTAGAATGAAATAAAGGCCAGAAGTAATAAAGTCGAAAAAACGGCAAAATCTAGCGTATTACAGCCTTTCTAGAGAAACGTCGTAAAAAACGCTTTTTCGCTTTTTAATGGTAGTTATGAGGATTCTAACATTAATCCAGGTAATTATGACGATTTTCATGATAATTCCTTTATTATTGGCAATAATGATGATAATTATGATGATAATGATAATGGGAATAATAAGGATAAAATCATAATTTCAATGATAATTTTGATAGTTACTGCAATTATTAACTCTATTCCAATAATTTTCATAGTAATAATGTCAATAAAAATAATATCATTATCTTTGTCATTATAATAATTATTATAGTCATTATTATTTCTAAAATTATCATCATTGCTATTATCATTATATAAATAGTTATAATGATAAAAATAGGAATGATAATTAGCATAATAATTATTATAACTGCATTAATGGTGATAATAATGATAATCATGATGATAATGACTATAATGGTAATAATCATGAAAATAATGACAGTAATGATAATGATAATAATTATTGTTCAGTCCTTTTATAATGAAATATAGGCCAGAAGTAATAAAATCCCAAAAGTCGAAAAAAAACGGTTAAATCTAGCGTACTAAAGCCTTTCGAGAGAAACGTCGAAAAAAACCCTTTTTTGCTTTTAAATGGTAATTATGATGATTTTCATGATAATTCCTTGATTATTGACAATAAGGATGATAATTATGATGATAATGAAAATGATAATGACAATAATGATACTATCCTAATAATAATTTTGATAATTACTGCAATAATAGCAATAATTAACTGTATTCCAATAATTTTCATACTAATAATGGCAATAGAAATAATAATATCATTATTATTATCATACTATTGCAGTTATAATAATCATTATGCTAATTATTATTGCTATTTTTGTTATTATAACTATCTATATAATGATAATACCAATAATGATAATTTTAGAAATAATAATGACAATAATAATGTTTATAATGACAATGATAATGATGTTATTATTATTTCTATTGCCATTATTAGTATGAAAATTATTGGAATAGAGTTAATTATTTCTATTATTGTAGAAATTATCAAAATTATCATTATAATTATGATTTTATCATTATTATTGTCATTGTCATTGTCATCATTATTGTCAATAGTCAAGGAATTACCATGAAAATCATCATAATTACCTGAATTAATGTTAAAATCCTCATAATTACAATTAAAAAGCGAAAAAGTTTTTTTTCGACGTTTCTCTCAAAAGGCTAGATTTTGCCGTTTTTTCGACTTTTGAGATTTTATTACTTGTGGCCTTTATTTCATTATAAATGGACTGAATAATAATTATTATCATTATTATTATTATTATGCTAATTATTATTGTCATTTTCAGCATTATAACTATTTTTATAATGATAATAACAATAATGATAATTTTAGAAATAATAATGACAATAATATTAATTATAATGACAATGATAATGATATTATTATTTCTATTGTCATTATTAGTATGAAAATTATTTATCAAAACTATCATTATAATTATCATTTTATCATTAATATTATTATAGTCATTATCATGGTTATCATTATTATTGTTAATAATAATGGAAATATCATGAAAATCATCATAATTACCTGAATTAATGTTAAAGTCATCATAATTATCATTTAAAAGCGAAAAAGTTTTTTCGACGTTTTTTCTCAAAAGGCTAGATTTTGCCGCTTTTCGACTTTTGGGATTTTATTACTTTTTACATTTATTTCATTATAAATGGACTCTTTGATCATTATTATCATCATTATCATTATTGTCATTATTTTATGATTATCATTATAGTCATTATCGTCATCATTATCATTATTATTATTATTATTATTTCAGTTATGATAATGATTATACTATTTATTATTGCCATTTTCATCATTATAACTATTTTTATAATGATAATAACAATAGTGATAATTTTAGAAATAATAATGACAATAATAATAATTATAATGACAATGATAATGATATTATTATTTCTATTGTCATTATTAGTATGAAAATGATTAGAATAGTTACTTATTGGTATTATTTCAGTAAAATTGAATACTATCAGTATAATTATCATTTTATCATGATAATCATCATTATTGTTAATAATAAAGGAATGATCATGAAAATAATCATAATTACCCGAATTAATTTTGAAATCATCATAATTATCATTTAAAAGCGATAAAGCGGGCTTTTCGACATTTCTCTCATAAGGCTGTAATACGCTAGATTTTGCCGTTTTTTCGTCTTTCGGGATTTTGCTACTTTTTGCCTTTATTTCATTATGGATGGACTCTATTCTTATTATTATCATTATTAGTATCATTATTTTTATGATTATTATCATTATAGTCATTATCGTCGTCATTATCATTATTGTTATTATTATCATTATTGCAGTTATAATAATTACTATGCTAATAATTATTGTCATTTTCATCATTATAACTATTTTTATAAATATAATAACAATAATGATCATTTTAGAAATAATAATGACAGTAATAATCCTTATAATGACACTGATAATGATAGTATTATTATTTCCATTGTCATTATTAGTATGAAAATTATTTGAATAAAGTTAATCATTGCTATTATTGCAGTAATTATAAAACCTATCATTATAATTATCATTATATATATATATAAATATATTTACATGTATATATATATATATATATATATTTATACATATGTATGTATAAATAAATTTATATCAATAAATAAATAAATATATATTTATAGGGCTTTTTTATTTTTATTATCATAGTCATTATCGTCATCATTGCTATTATTATTATTATCATTATTGCAGTTATTTTAATTATATTATAATTATCATTGTCATTTTCATCATTGTAACTACTTTTATAATGATAATAAATATAATGATAATTTTAGATATAATAATGACAATAAAAATA
>NC_091575.1:3472892-3480392 GCF_042767895.1 Penaeus vannamei | reverse complement strand
TTTTCGACGTTTCTCTCAAAAGGCTGCAAATACGCTAGATTTTGCCGTTTTTTCGACTTTTGGGATTTTATTACTTTTGGCCTGTATTTCATTATAAATGGACTGAATAATAACTATTATCATCATTATTATCATTACTGTCATTATTTTCATGATTATTATCATCATAGTCATTATCATCATGATTATCATTATTATTATCATCAATATTGCAGTTATAATAATTATTATGCTAATTATTATTGCTATTTTTATCATTATAACTATTTATATAATGATAATAGCAATAATGATAATTTTAGAAATAATAATGACAATAATAATAATTATAATGACAATGATAATGATATTATTATTCCTATTGCCATTATTAGTATGAATATTCTTGGAATAAAGTGAATTGTTGCAGTATTTATCAAAATTATCATTATAATTATGATTTTATCCTTATTCTTATCATTATCATTGTCATTATCATCATAATTATCATCATTAATGTCAATAATAAAGGATTTATTAAGGAAATCATCATAATTACCTGAATTAATGTTAAAATCCTCATAATTACCATTAAAAAGCGAAAAAGGGATTTTTTTTCGATGTTTCTCTCCACAGGCTGTAATACGCCAGATTTTGCCGTTTTTTTTTTTTTTTTTTTTTTTTTTTTACTATTGGGATTTTATTACTTCTGGCCTTTATTTCATTATGAATGGAATGAATAATAATTATCATTATTATTATCAATACTTTCATTATTTTCATGATTATTATCATTATAGTCATTATCATCATGATTATCATTATTATCATCATTATTGCAGTTATAATAATTACTATGATAATTATTATTGCTATTTTTATCATTATAACTATTTATATAATGATAGGAATAATGATAATTTTAGAAATAATGACAATAATAAGAATTATAATGACAATGATAATGATATTATTATTTCTATTGCCATTATTAGTATGAAAATTATTGGAATAGAGTTAATTATTGATATTATTGCAGTAATTATCAAAATTGTTATTAGGATTTTATCATTATTGTCATTATAATTGTCATTATCATCATAATTATCATCCTTATTGTCAATAATCAAGGAATTATCATGAAAATCATCATAATTACCATTTAAAAGCAAAAAGGTTTTTTTTTCGACGTTTCTCTCATGAGGCTGTAATACGCTCGATTTTGCCGTTTTTCGACTTTGAGGATTTTATTACTTCTGGCCTTTATTTCATTATAAATGGACTGAATAATAATTATTTTCTAATAATTTTCATACTTATAATTAAAATAGAAATAATAATATCATTATCATTATCATTATAATTATTATTATCATTATTTCTAAAATTATCATTGTTATCATCATTATGAAAATAGTTATAATGCTGAAAATGACAATAATAATTAGCATAATAATTATTGTACCAGCAATTATGATGACAATGATAATGATAATGATGACGATAATGACTATAATGATAATAATCATACAAATAATGACAATAATAATAATAATATAAATAGATTGCTTTTATAATGAAATAAAGGCAAAAAGTAGTAAAATCCCAAAAGTCGAAAAAACGGCAAATTATAGAGTATTAAATCCTTTTGAGAGAAACGTCGAAAAAAAAACTTTTTCGCTTTTAAGTGATAATTATGATGATTTTAACATTAATTCAGGTAATCAGGATGATTTTCATAATTCCTTTATTATTAAATATAATAATGATAATCATGATGAAAATAACAATAACATTGATAATAATGATAAAATGATAACTATACTGATAGTTTTGTTAATTACTGCAATAATAGCAATAATTAACTTTATTCTAATAATTTTCATACTAATAATGATAATGGAAATAATAACAATATCATTATCATTATCATTATTTTTATTGTCATTATTATATCTAAAATTATCATTATTTTTAATATCATTATAAAAGTAGTTACAATGATGAAAATGACAATATTTATAATATAATTAAAATAACTGCAATAAGGATAATAATAATAATAGCAATGATGACGATAATGACTATGATAATAACAAAAATAAAAAAGCCCTATAAATATATATTTATTTATTCATTTATTTATTTATATATATTTATTTATACATACATATGTATATATATATATATATATATATATATATATATATATATATATATATATATATAATGTAAATATATATATATATATTATATATAATATATATAATGATAATTATAATGATAGGTTTTATAATTACTGCAATAATAGCAATGATTAACTTTGTTCAAATAATTTTCATACTAATAATGACAATGGAAATAATAATACTATCATTATCAGTGTCATTATAATGATTATTATTGTCAGTATTATTTCTAAAATGATCATTATTGTTATTATCATTATAAAAATAGTTATAATGATGAAAATAATAATTATTAGCATAATGCTAATGCAATAATGATAATAATAACAATAATGATAATGACGACGATAATGACTATAATGATAATAATAAGAATAGAGTCCATTTATAATGAAATAAAGGCAAAAAGTAGCAAAATTCCAAAAGACGAAAACAAGGCAAAATCTAGCGTATTACAGCCTTATGAGAGAAATGTCGAAAAGCCCCCTTTATCGCTTTTAAATGATAATTATGATGATTTCAACATTAATTCGGGTAATTATAATTATTTTCATGATCATTCCTTTATTATTAACAATAATGATGATAATCATGATAAAATGATAATTATACTGATAGTATTCATAATTCCTGAAATAATACCAATAAGTAACTCTATTCTAATCATTTTCATACTAATAATGACAATAGAAATAATATCATTATCATTGTCATTATAATTATAATTATTATTATTGTCATTATTATTTCTAAAATTATCACTATTGTTATTATCATTATAAAAATAGTTATAATGATGAAAATGGCAATAATAAATAGCATAATAATTATCATAACTGCAATAATGATGCTAATAATTATCATTCAGTCCATTTATAATGAAATAAAGGCCACAAGTAATAAAATCTCAAAAGTCGAAAAAACGGCAAAATCTAGCGAATTACATCCTTTTGAGAGAAACGTCAGAATAAACTTTTTAATTGTAATTATGAGGATTTTAACTTTAATTCAGGTAATTATGATGATTTTCATGGTAATTCCTTGATTATTGACAATAATGATGATAATTATGACAATGACAATAATAATGATAAAATCATAATTATAATGATAATTTTGATAATTTCTGCAATAAAAGCAATAATTAACTCTATTCCAATAATTTTCATACTAATAATGGCAATAGAAATAATAATAACATCATTATCATTGTCATTATAAACATTATTATTGTCATTATTATTTCTAAAATTATCAATATTGGTATTATCATTATATAGATAGTTATAATAATAAAAATAGCAATAATAATTAGCATAATAATTATTATAACTGCAATAGTATGATAATAATCATAATCATCTTGATAATGACTATAATGATAATAATCATGAAAATATAGACAGTAATGATAATGATGATGATAATAAATATTATTCAGTCCATTTATAATGAAATAAAGGCCAGAAGTAATAAAATCCCAAAAGTAAAAAACGGCAAAATCTATCCTTTTGAGAGAAACGTCGAAAAAACAGCAAAATCTAGCGTATTACAGCCTTTTCAGAGAAACGTCGAAAACCCCCCCTTTTCACTTTTTAATGGTAATTATGAGGATTCTAACATTAATTCAGGTAATTATGATGATTTTCATGATAATTCCTTGATTATTGACAATAATGATGATAATTATGATGATAATGCCAATGATAATGACAATATAAATGATAAATACTGCAATAATAGCAATAACTAACTATATTCCAATAATTATCATACTAATAATGGCAATAGAAATAATGATAACATCATTATCATTGCCATTATAATTATTATTATTGTCATTATTATTTCTGAAATTATTTTTATTGCTATTATCATTATATAAATAATTATAATGATAAAAATAGCAATAATAATTAGCATAATAATTATCATAACCGCATCAATTATGATTATAATAATGATAATCATGATGGTAATGACTATAATGATAATAATCATGAAAATAATGAAAGTAATGAGTGTGTGAGTGTGTGTTTGTGTGTGTGTGTGTATGTGTGTAATTTTCTTCATTATCAATAATAAAAGAATTATGAAAATCATCATAATTACCTGAATTTATGTTAAAACCCTCCTAATTACCATTAAAAAGCGATACAGTTTTTTTCGACGTTTCTCTCAAAAGGATAGATTTTGCCGTTTTTTACTTTTGGGATTTTATTACTTCTGGCCTTTATTTCATTATAAATGGACTGAATAATAATTATTATCATCATTATTATAATTACTGTCATTATTTTCATGATTATTATCATTATAGTCATTATCATCATGATTATCATTATTATTATCATCAGTATTGCAGTTATAATAATTATTATGCTAATTATTATTGTTATTTTCATCATTATAACTATTTATATAATGATAATACCAATGATGATAATTTAAGAAATAATAATGATAATAATAATTATTATAATGACAATGATAATGATATTATTATTCCTATTGCCATTATTAGTATGAAAATTATTGGAATGAAGTTAATTGTTGCAGTAATTATGAAAATTATCATTATAATTATGATTTTATCCTTATTATTGCCATTATCATTGTCATTATCATCATAATTACCATCATTAATGTCAATAATAAAGGATTTATTAAGGAAATCATCATAATTACCTGAATTAATGTTAAAATCCTCATGATTACCATTACAAAGCGAAAAAGTTTCTCTCAAAAGGCTGTAATACGCTAGATTTTGCCGTTTTTTTTACTTATGGGATTTTATTACTTCTGGCATTTATTTCATTATGAATGGAATGAATAATAATTATCATCATTTTTATCAATACTTTATTATTATGATTTTCATGATTATTATCATTATAGTCATTATCATCATGATTATCATTATCATCATTATTGCAGTTATAATAATTACTATGCTAATTATTATTGCTATTTTTATCATTATAACTATTTATATAATGATAGCAATAATTATAATTTTAGAAATAATGACAATACTAAGAATTATAATGACAATGATAATGATGTTATTATTATTTCTATTGCCATTATTAGTATGAAAATTATTGGAATACAGTTAATTATTGCTATTGTTGCAGTAATTATCAAAATTATTATTAGGATAGTGTCCTTATTGTCATTATCATTGTCATTATCATCATAATTATCATCCTTATTGTCAATAATCAAGGAATTATCATGAAAATCATCATAATTACCATTTAAAAGCAAAAAAAGTTTTTTTCGACGCTTCTCTCAAAAGGCTGTAATACGCTAGATTTTGCGGTTTTTTCGACTTTAGGGAATTTTATTACTTTTAGCCTTTTTTCATTATAAAAGGACTGAACAATAATTAATATCATTATCATTACTGTCATTATTTTCATGATTATTATGATTATAGTCATTATCATCATGATTATTATTATTGTTATCACCATTATTGCAATTATAATAATTATTATGCTAATTATCATTGCTATTTTTATCATTATAACTATTTATATAATGATAATAGCAATGATGATAATTTTAGAAATAATAATGACAATAATAATTATTATAATGACAAAGATAATGATATTATTTTTATTGCCATTATTACTATGAAAATTATTGGAATAGAGTTAATAATTGCAGTAATTATCAAAATTATCATTATAATTATGATTTTATCCTTATTATTCCCATTATCATTATCATTATCATCATAATTATCATCATTATTGTCAATAATAAAGGAATTATCATGAAAATCGTCATAATTACCTGGATTAATGTTAAAATCCTCATAATTACCATTAAAAAGCGAAAAAGGGTTTTTTTTACGACGTTTCTCTAGAAAGGCTGTAATACGCTAGATTTTGCCGTTTTTTATAATGATGAAAATGACAATCATTATTAGCATAATAATTATTATAACTGCAATAACGATAATAATAACAATAATGATAAGCACGACGATAATGACAATAATGATAATCATCAAAATAATGAAACTAATAATGATAATAATAAGAATAGAGTCCATTTATAATGAAATAAAGGCAAAAAGTAGCAAAATCCCATAAGACGAAAAAACGGCAAAATCTAGCGTATTACAGCCTTATGAGAGAAATGTCGATAAGCCCCCTTTATCGCTTTTAAATGATAATTATGATGATTTCAACAGTAATTCGGGTAATTATGATTATTTCCATGATAATTCCTCTATCTTTAACAATAATGATGATTATCATGATAAAATGATAATTATACTGATAGTATTCATAATTACTGAAATAATACCAATAAGTAACAACATTCTAATAATTTTCATACTAATAATGATAATAGAAATAATAATATCATTATCATCGTCATTATAATTATTATTATTGTCATTATTATTTCTAAAATTATCACTATTGTTATTATCATTATAAAAATAGTTATAATGATGAAAATGTCAATAATAAAGAGCATAATAATTATCATAACTGAAATAAGGATAATAATAATAATGATAATGATGACGATAATGACTATAATGGTAATAATCATAAAAATAATGACAATAATGATAATAATGATGATAATAAAGATCAAAGAGTCCATTTATAATGAAATAAAGGCGAAAAGTAATAAAATCCCTAAAGTCGAAAAGCGGCAAAATCTATCCTTTTGAGAAAAACGTCGAAAAAAAACTTTTTCGCTTATAAATGATAATTATGATGATTTTAACATTAATTCAGGTAATTATGATGACTTTCATGATAATTCCTTTATTATTAACAATGATAATGATAATCATGATAATGACAATAATAATGATAGCTTTGATAAATGATTTTCATACAAATAATGACAATAGAAATAATAATATCATTATCATTGTCATTATAATTACTATTATTGTCATTATTATTTCTAAATCTTTCATTATTGTTATTATCATTATAAAAATAGTTATAATGCTGAAAATGACAATAATAATTAGCATAATAATTATTATAACTGCAATAATGATGATAATAATTATTATTCAGTCCATTTATAATGAAATAAAGGCCACAAGTAATAAAATCTCAAAAGTCGAAAAAAAACGGCAAAATCTAGAGAGAAACGTCGAAAAAAAAACTTTTTCGTTTTTTAATCGGAAATATGAGGATTTTAACATTAATTCAGGTAATTATGATGATTTTCATGATAATTCCTTGATTATTGACAATAATGATGATAATGACAATGACAATTACAATAATAATGATAAAATCATAATTATAATGATAATTTTCATAATTTCTGCAATGAT
>NC_091575.1:3466229-3467392 GCF_042767895.1 Penaeus vannamei | reverse complement strand
AATCAGTATAATTGAGTATACTGAAAATATTTCCACACTACCTTCCCTTCCTGCTCTGCTATTGGTTAAGTTGGTTTTATTTTCAGGTATATAGGGATTAGAAATATATTTTACTATTATAGATATATAGATCACAACATTTTGAACCCCCAGAACCACAATCTGCACATTATTAGCACTAAAAAAAATTCTAGACACACTCATTCGGGACCATGATCCCGCGCACTTCCTCTGCCTGGCCATACGAGCTATTACTTTCTTTAAGTAACCAAAATGAGTTTAAATTTTCTTTTGATACTATACGCAAAGGAATAACTGATATATTTTCACCATTTCACCAGTTACAGGCCAAATTGTGTGAATCTGGGAACCCCCTTTTTCGGCTGGGGTCCACGGGCCAGAGGGACCGACACAGTTTGGCATATAACTGTCCTTAATAATGATCATTTTTCATTGTAAATATATGTGGAGCAGTGTGAGTTATTCCTTTATGTGTATTATCAAAAGAAACATGAAAATCACTCCATTTTCTTGGAAAAATGAAAGTGAAAACACTTATGGTCATGTAGATGAGACATTATCATCATCGTGGAGCTAACGCCGATGGGGGCGCATAGCCGCCTCCACCCTTTGCTTGTACCTGCAAGGGTCGCTCATGGCAAGCCGCCAGGCAGGGACTCGGCCGATCTCATGACAGAATTGATCAATCTGCTCAAGCCAAGACTTCCTAGGTCGTCCCACAGGTCGCCTCCACCTAGGGTTGCCTCGAACAGAGACAACCTGGTGGGCAGGATCATCCTGAGGGAAGTCAGCCCGGTAGCCATATAGCCTGAGTTGGCGATCACGGATTGTGCAGGTAATAGTTCCTTTGCCAGTTTCATGGTGCAACCGTTGGTTTGACACATGGTCCCACCAACAGTACCCCATGATCCAGCACAAGGATCTATTGCAAAAGGAATCAAGACGTGACAACAAGGTGCAGGATAATGTCTAGATTTCACTATCATATAACAAAACTGGAGTTATCAGGGCCTTGAAGACGCATAGCATAGTCCTGCACAGGTACCGGCATCTCCATATACTCTGTCAAGAGAGTCCATGACCCCTGCTGCCAGGCCAATCTGTCTGCTGAGTTCCTGGTCTGCAGCCCAGAGTTATGAACT
>NC_091575.1:3426229-3451229 GCF_042767895.1 Penaeus vannamei | reverse complement strand
TTGCCATTACCACCACCATCTTTATCACCATCATGGTTTTCCAAACCACTACAAATTGTGGCCATGGTTGTGTCCAAACTAGTCCGCATAGGTATAGCGAGACAACGGAATCTTCATTTGAGGACTCCAAATGCTCGTTCAATGGGATTGCGGGTTCTTGAATGAGCCAAATTATACCTTATTTCATTTTGCAATCTGCGATTGAGAACTGGAGTCATTAAAAAATTGCAAATTGGTTATGCAGATTCCCCAAGCAGATGGCCATCATAATCTGCCTGCATTAGAGCATACAAGACACTATTTCTGAATATTCTACTTTCATTTCACTGACCTTAACCACCAACAAACTATAATATAAAAAATCAAGTCTGAGCCACACAATGCTTGTACATTTAATGAAAAATAACCCTTTCTGTATCAGTACTTTTCCCGTGATTGAATGACATTTTCTTGCTTTCATGTGTTACAAATTAGTAACACATTTGTGTATAACATGATATAGGAATCATATGGCAATTTTAAAATCTATGAAAATCACAATTCATTATGAAATAACGTAAACACGTAGCCTCTTCAAGACCATCAATGTTCCAGTCGAGAGCTCAAAACATTAGCTGTATTCCTGCTGCCCCCAGGTGAGTAATTTTGATTTAAGTTGTTATTTTGATTGTAGGGATAATTTTCTTTTCACAAGTGTTACCATAAGTGTTTTGATGATGGCATGTTTACTACGGGCTATAGAAGCATCTGTCATGCTACACCACTCTACATTGAGGCGTTGCTAATGATTTCCTTGTAGCTCTGCAGTTCACTATTTTATATCAGGTATTGTAAAATGGTTAATTTTTAATTCCTTTGTTGTAGTATGAAGTGAGGCTATTACAGAGATAACATTTCCTCTTCTCTCGAGATTAATAATTAGGTTTAGGTTATGTTAGGTAAGGTAATATAACATAGGGTAAATATATATATATATTTATCTATCTACCTATATATGTATATAAATCTATCTATATACATTATACTTATATTAAACATATATATTTTATTATATATATATAAAAATATATATTTTAAATATATATATATAAAAATATATATATATATATATATATTATATTTTTTTTTTTTCATATATTTATATATATTATATATATATTATAATATACATTATATATTATATATATATTATATACATTATATATATCATATATATACATTATATTATATATATATTATATACTTTATATATATTATATTATATTATATTATATATTATATATATGTAAGTATATATATAAATTCCTGCCAAGTGCCAAAAATATATATTCATTCTACACGGCTATATAACGTCAAGGTAAATAATTGAGGAACACCATTCATGCCAATAGGACAATACTGAAAGTTTATTCAGGGATTTTTTCTCCCCTTAGTGCACAACGTTATGTAATGCCATCTGTAACTGTCACTGAATATTTATTTAATGACGTACATTTTCGTATAATTTTATACTGATATTGAGTCCCTGTACATATATGATGAATGCACATATGAAGATGTCAAAATCATTCTAGATACAGGATGAATGCACATGTGAAAATGTCAATATCATTCCTTTATAAGCATTTTCTTTTCGTTTTTTTTTTCTGGCTTTTATTGCGGCAATGGACTGCACACAAATACCAACTCAGAGTCCAGGTGGTCCTCAAGTAGAGCAGTAATAATTACTTTTATTATTATTTCTGTTATCATTGTCGTTATTATTATTAGGAAAATCATTAGAATAGTGTTGGTTATTGCTATTATTGCAATTATTAGGCAAATCATCATTATAATTATCATTGTATAATTATTATCATAATTATTGTCCTAATTACTCTCATAATAGAGAGAGAGAGAGGTAGAGAGGAGAGGGGGAGGGGGGAGAGAGGAGAGAGAGAGGGGAGAGAGAGAGAGAGAGAGAGAGAGAGAGAGAGAGAGAGAGAGAGAGAGAGAGAGAGAGAGAAAAAAGGGGAGAGAGAGAGAGAGAGAGAGAGAGAGAAAACGAAGAAGACATAGAAGAAAAAAAAAAAAAACCCCAACAGAAAAAACAGACACTAAGAAAACGCCCCCACCCAACAAAAACCCAGCCACCAGACCACTAACCAACGACGCCCCCCCAAACGGCCTTGCAATCAGAACAAAATCCCTGGGTTTTTGACCCATCGGGGGTTTCAGCAACGGGGGGGGGGGCTTATAGAAAACCCCATACCGCTTTTAAAAAAGATTAGCCAGGGTGTTGTGGAGAAGGGTTAAAAAAATGTTTTTTTTTTGTACGGAATTTGTGGTGTATGCATTCTTTTTAAAAATGGTGTGTGAGCAATGATAAAGAAAATTACAGGGGGCCCGCGGAGAGGTGGGAAAGATAGCAAGTTATTTTAGTTCGATCTTTAACCGCATATTTGTGGGCAGATGAGAAAGACGATTGCGGGAGATCGAGAAGTAAAGTTTGGTTGAATTTATGCCCTAAGCAAGTTTGTTTTTGACCTCGTAAAATATTTCTCTGATCTTATAACATACAAAAGTAATCTTGACAGTGAGTACGCTCATGATAAGGGAGATTATTGTAACCATCGGGGGAGTTGCATAGATGCTCCTCTTTGCCATATACTTGTAATATAGGCGATTTTCGGGTATAAAGGTTGGGGTAAATCACTAAAAACTAGCCAGCATTTTGTGCTGATTCATCTTTTTCTTATATTGTCAAAAAACGAAGGGACCCATCACCAATATTTACATCGGTGTTTTTATATCAAAAGGGGGCGACTTTTTAATTTATTAGGTAATTCGCCTGTTAGTTGCATAAGCAGGAGTGAAAGGGTGAATTCATTAACATTTTTCTGTCAAAGTGGGAAACGTGTCACGCCTCTCGTCCTAACCAATCAGAACAAACTTACCAAGAAGAGGATGGAGATGCAATTCAAGACTTATGGCATGAGCTCTGAGAAGAAATAATTCGCACTTTTACAAATTTTCGCAACTTGATTGTATATACAGTAGAACGAGCATGTTTTGAAATGTATCGGTTGTGTGGCGGGATAATTATCTCGCAAATGTGACATATCGACATGTACAAATATGCGAGATGGTGGTTGCCACATTTATATTTATGCATTAAATTCAAGTCTTTTAAAAACTCGATTCAAATTTTCTTATATTGCATTATCGCCTGTTAAGAAGTGTATTTGTGTAAGGCTGAAAGCCATTATAAAGACATTGCCTGCAACAAGAGTTTTATGATCCTTTTCGCTGAATTGTATAGTTATTGTGAAGAATCATTAGCAATATAAGAACGGCTGCTATAACATGTTAAAAAAAGGGAAAAATTGGAAAAAGGGAAGAGGGGCGGAACTTTTTTTCATGGGGCAAAACTCAAAGGGTAAATTAAAATCCGGCCCTTTTTTGAGGCCCCCGATTGAGGGAAGGGAAATTTCCCCCCGGTACTTTGGGGGGGGAAGGGAGCGGAACGTGTCCTTCTGAACGCCGCAGGAAGCGTTTCGGGGTTATAACCTCGTGTGATGAGCATTCAATTTCGGAGGATCACGAGAGGGGGAGAGGAAGAGGGAAAGAGAGAGGGCAAGAATAGGGGAAGAGGGAGAGGGAGAAAGAGAGAAAAAGGAACGTAAGAGAGGAAGAGAGGATATCTGACGAAGAAGAGAGGGAGAGAATAGTATGCAAGTTGATGATCATTAAAAAGATGTATTTTAAATTCCAAAGATTTTTTTTTTTTTTCATTTTATTGTCATTATTTTCTATGCGTAAATTCAGGCAATATCAAAATTCCTACTCACAATTTACATGTAGATTACTTTAAACTTCGGGAATTTATATTTTTTTCAGAATTATATGTTCTCTCTCTCTCCATCTCCCCCCTTCCCCTCCTCTCTCTTTCTGCCTATCCCTCTCTGTAGCCTTTCTCTCTCTCTCTCTCTCACTCTCTCTCTTTTCCTCTCTCTCTCTCTCTCTCTCTCCTCTTTCTCTCTCTCTCTCTCTTTTTCTCCCCCCCACACACACACTCTCACTCTTACTCTCACTCTCACTCTCCTCTCCCTTTCCTACTCCCTCTCCCTACTCCCCCTCTCTTTCCCTCTCTCTTTCTTTCTCATACTGCCTACCTTCTTCTTCCCAAGCTGTCTGCTACGTTCTCATCCCATTGCTGTCGTAAAAACCAAGAGTAGAACTCCCTGCCGACAAGTGGTAATAACAATGGTCGTTCTCTCCAGCAGTTATTGTTGCGAACTCTCCAAAACTGCAATTAGAAAAGTTTGCTCTCATGTGAATCACAAATGAGAGAACTGTCGACAATAACTCTCGAGAGTCTGCTTTCAAGTGGACATAGACCATTAGGATTCAGTTGGTTCAAGAATTTACGTCAGGAAAGCAGTCGGTGTTGCGGGGACAAAACCCTCGCGTTATTGAAATCGGATTTCGAAGATTGAAATACAAGGATCTAATTCCAGTATTGTGATAAAGATTATTGGGTGAAAAATATATATAAAATAGTTTGCCCTCATCACACTTATTGTTATTATTATCCTTGATATTATTATTTTTTATCATCTTTATCATTATTAAAGTCATTACTTTCATTACTGTGATTATAATTTTCATTAACGTTATTATTATCTTATTTTTTATTATTATTATTATTATTATTATTATTATTATTATCATCATCATCATCATATTATCATTATTATTGTCGTTATTATTATTGTTATTATATATTATTATCATTATCATTATTGTCATTATTATTATTATTATTATCATTATAATAAAAATTATTATTATTAATATGATTATTATTATCATCATTATCATTCTCATTTTTATTATTAAAATTATCATTATCAAAATTTTAAATTTTTATTTTTAAAATTTTTATTTTATTATTATTATTATTATTATAATATCATAATTATCATCATTATTGTCATATAAGGAATTACATGAAAATCATCATAATTACCTGATTAATTTAAAATCCTCATATTACATTAAAGCGAAAAGTTTATTTTCGAGTTATCTCTCATTAATAGCTGATTTTTTATTTTTCGATTTTAGATTTTATTATTTGTTTATTTATTATAATGACTGAATAATAATTTTATCATTATAATTATTGATTATTTCTAATTATTAATATAGTCAATTTTAGAATTATACTATTTATATATATCAATTATATATTTATATATGCATTATTAATATGAATATAAGGAATTATTCATTGCTTTTGAAAATTCATCAAATTACACTAATTAATGTTACAAATCTCATATTCATTAAAAGCAAAAGGTTTTTCATTTCCTAAAACTGTATCTAATTTTAGCCGTTTTTTACTTTTAGATTATTTTCTGGCGTTATTTCATTATCAATGGACTGAATAATAATTATAATCATCATTTTATCATTACTTTCATTATTTTCATGATTATCATTATAGTCATTACCATCATGATTATCATTATTATTATCATAATTATGCAGTTATGATAATTATTATGCTAATTATTATTACTATTTTTATCATCATAATTATTTATATAATGATAATAGCAATAAAGATAATTTCAGAAAATAATTATGAATAATAATAAGCATAATGGCAATGAAAATGATGTTATCATTATTCCTATTGCCATTATTAGTATGATAATTATTGGAATATAGTTAGTTATTGCTATTATTGCAGTATTTATCAAAATTATCATATAATTATGATTTTATCATTTTTATTGTCATTATCATTGGCATTATCATCATAATTATCATCATTATTGTCAATGATAAAGGAATTATCATGAAAATCATCATAATTACCTGAATTAATGTTAAAATCCTCATAAATACCATTAAAAAGTGAAAAAAGGCTGGGGGGTTCGACGTTTCTCTAACAGGCTATAATACGCGTAATTTTCCGTTTTTCGACTTTTGGAATTTTATTACTTCTGCCTTTATTTCATTATAAATGGACTGAATAATATTATTTATTATTGTCATTATCATTATTTTCATGTTTATTATCATTATGATTTCAAATGATTATCATTATAGTCATTATCAAGATGATTTAAACCTATTATCATCATTATTGCAGTTATAATAATTATTATGCTAATTATTATTGCTATTTTTTTATTATAACTATTATATAATGATAATACCAAAAATTTTTAGTATAATGAAATATAATTTTATAATGACAATGATAATGATGATATATTATTTCTATTGCCATTATTAGTATGAAAATTATTGGAATAGAGTTAATTATCATCTATTATTGTATTATGCTAATTATTCTGCAGTTATATATACATTATTATGTAATATCAATAATGTATTTTTATCATGATAATATTTATATAATGTATAGCAATAATGAAAATTATAATAATGAAAATCATCTAATTACTAATTATTAAACCTTATTAGCATTAAAATTATTGGAAAAGGTTTTTCGACGTTTCTCTCAAAAGGCTGTATATGCTAGATTTTGCCTTTTTTTCGACTTTTAGGATTTTATTACTTCTGGCCGTTATTTCATTATCAATGGACTGAATAATAATTATAATCATCATTATCATTACTTTCATTATTTACATGATTATCATTATAGTCATTACCATCATGATTATTATTGTTATTATCATAATTGATGCAGTTATGATAATTATTATGCTAATTATTATTGCTATTTTTATCAATATAATTATTTATATCATCATAATAACAATAAAGATAATTTCAGAAATAATAATGACAATAATAATAATTATAATGGCAATGATAATGATGTTATCATTATTTTTATTCCCATTATTAGTATGAAAATTATTGGAATATAGTTAGTTATTGCTATTATTGCAGTATTTATCATAATTATCATATAATTATGATTTTATTTTTATTGTCATTATCATTGGCATTATCATCATAATTATCATCATTATTGTCAATGATAAAGGAATTATCATGAAAATCATCATAATTACCTGAATTAATGTTAGAATCCTCATAATTACCATTAAAAAGTGGAAAGGGGGGGTTTTCGACGTTTCTTTGAAAAGGCTGTAATACGCTAGATTTTGCCGTTTTATCGACCTTTGGAATTTTATTACTTCTGGCCTTTATTTCATTATAAATGGACTGAATCATATTTATCATCATCATTATCATTACTGTCATTATTTTCATGATTATTATCATTATAGTCATTATCAAGATGATTATCATTATTATTATCATACTATTGCAGTTATAATAATTATTATGCTAATTATTATTGCCATTTTTATTATCATAACTATCTACATAATGATAATACCAATAATGATAATTTTAGAAATAATAATGACAATAATAATGTTTATAATGACAATGATAATGACGTTATTATTATTTCTATTGCCATTATTAGTATGAAAATTTTTGGAATAGAGTTAATTATTGCTATTATTGCAGAAATTATCAAAATTATCATTATAATTATGATTTTATCATTATTATTGTCATTGTAATTGTCATTATCATCATTATTATGAAAATCATCATAATTACCTGAATTAATGTTAAAATCATCATAATTACGACTAAAAAGCGAAAAAGTTTTTTTTCGACGTTTCTCTCATAAGGCTATAATTCGCTAGATTTTGCCGTTTTTTCGACTTTTGAGATTTTATTACTTGTGGCCTTTATTTCATTATAAATGGACTTATAATTATTATAATCATTATTATAATTATTATTATGCTGATTATTATTGTCATTTTCAGCATTATAACTATTTTTATAATGATAATAATAATAATGATAGTTTTAGAAATAATAATGACAATAATATTAATTATAATGACAATGATAATGATATTATTATTTCTATTGTCATTATTAGTATGAAAATTATTTATCAAAACTATCATTATAATTATCATTTTATCATTAATATCATTATTATAGTCATTATCATGGTTATCATTATTATTGTTAATAATAAAGGAATTATCATGAAAATCATCATAATTACCTGAATTAATGTTAAAATCATCATAATTATAAAAGCGAAAAAGGTTTTTTTCGACGTTTTTCTCAGAAGGCTAGATTTTGCCGCTTTTCGACTTTTGGGATTTTATTATTTTTCGCCTTTATTTCATTATAAATGGACTCTTTGATCATTATCATCATTATCATCATTATTGTCATTATTTTTATGATTATTATCATTATAGTCATTATCGTCATCATTATCATTATTATTATTATCCTTATTTCAGTTATGATAATTATTATGCTATTTATTATTGCCATTTTCATCATTATAACTATTTTTATAATGATAATAACAATAGTGATAATTTTAGAAATAATAATGACAATAATAATAATTATAATGACAATGATAATGATATTATTATTTCTATTGTCATTATTAGTATGAAAATGATTAGAATAGTTAATTATTGGTATTATTTCAGTAATTATGAATACTATCAGTATAATTATCATTTTATCATGATAATCATCATTATTGTTAATAATAAAGGAATGATCATGAAAATAATCACAATTACCCGAATTAATGTTGAAATCATCATAATTATCACTTAAAAGCGATAAAGTGGGCTTTTCGACATTTCTCTCCTAAGGCTGTAATACGCTAGATTTTGCCGTTTTTTCGTCTTTTGGGATTTTGCTATTTTTTTGCCTTTATTTCATTATAAATGGACTCTATTCTTATTATTATCATTATTAGTATCATTATTTTTATGATTATTATCATTATAGTCATTATCGTCGTCATTATCATTATTGTTATTATCATTATTGCAGTTATAATAATTATTATGCTAATAATTATTGTCATTTTCATCATTATAACTATTTTTATAATGATAATAACAATAATGATCATTTTAGAAATAATAATGACAATAATAATATAATGACACTGATAATGATAGTATTATTATTTCCATTGTCATTATTATTATGAAAATTATTTGAATAAAGCTAATCATTGCTATTATTGCAGTAATTATAATACCTATCATTATAATTATCATTATATATATTATATATTATATATATATATGTATATATATATATATATATATATAGATTTATATCTATTTATATTTATATATATATATATATATATATATATCTATATATGTATATATATATTTATATATATATATATATCTATATATATCTTTATACATTTGTATGTATAAATAAATTTATATAAATAAATGAATAAATAAATATATATATATATATATATATATATATATATATATATATATATATATATTTATAGTTTTTTTTTATTTTTGTTATTATCATAGTCATTATCGTCATCATTGCTATTATTATTATTATCATTATTGCAGTTATTTTAATTATATTATAATTATTATTGTCATTTTCATCATTGTAACTACTTTTATAATGATAATAAAAATAATGATAATTTTAGATATAATAATGACAATAAAAATAATGATAATGATATTGTTATTATTTCCATTATCATTATGTTGCTATTCTATCTGAGTCTTTGGAATCCTTAGTGGTGGCTCTTGATGCATTTAGTAATGAAGCGAATACCTTGGGTCTTGAGGTCTCCTGGACCAAGACCAAGATCCAGGACTTTGGGGACTTGCTAGGAGGGACTTTGGGGACTTGCTAGGAGAACCTGTTCAGTCGGTACGTGCTTGCAGCAAGAACATCAAAGTCACAGAAAGCTTTACAAACCTTAATAGTGTAGTTCATAACTCTGGGCTGCAGACCAGGAACTCAGCAGACAGATTGGCCTGGCAGCAGGGGTCATGGACTCTCTTGACAGAGTATATGGAGATGCCGGTACCTGTGCAGGACTATGCTATGCGTCTTCAAGGCCCTGATAACTCCAGTTTTGTTATATGGTAGTGAAATCTAGACATTATCCTGCACCTTGTTGTCACGTCTTGATGCCTTTTGCAATAGATCCTTGTGCTGGATCATGGGATACTGTTGGTGGGACCATGTGTCAAACCAACGGTTGCACCATGAGACTGGCAAAGGAACTATTACCTGCACAATCCGTGATCGCCAACTCAGGCTATATGGCTACCGGGCTGACTTCCATCAGGATGATCCTGCCCACCAGGTTGTCTCTGTTCGAGGCAACCCTAGGTGGAGGAGACCTGTGGGACGACCTAGGAAGTCTTGGCTTGAGCAGATTGATCAATTCTGTCATGAGATGGGCCGAGTCCCTGCCTGGCGGCTTGCCATGAGCGACCCTTGCAGGTACAAGCAAAGGGTGGAGGCGGCTATGCGCCCCCATCGGCGTTAGCTCCACGATGATGATGATGATGATGCCTCATCTACATGACCATAAGTGTTTTCACTTTCATTTTCCAAGAAAATGGAGTGATTTTCATGTTTCTTTTGATAATACACATAAAGGAATAACTCACACTGCTCCACATATATTTACAATGAAAAATGATCATTATTAAGGACAGTTATATGCCAAACTGTGTCGGTCCCTCTGGCCCGTGGACCCCAGCCGAAAGAGGGGGTTCCCAGATTCACACAGTTTGGCCTGTAACTGGTGAAATGGTGAAAATATATCAGTTATTCCTTTGCGTATAGTATCAAAAGGAAATTTAAACTCATTCTGGTTACTTAGAAAAATGAAAGTAATAGCTCGTATGGCCAGGCAGAGGAAGTGCGCGGGATCATGGTCCCGAATGAGTGTGTCTAGAATTTTTTTTAGTGCTAATGATGTGCAGATTGTGGTTCTGGGGGTTCAAAATGTTGTGATCTATATATCTATAATAGTAAAATATATTTCTAATCCATATATACCTGAAAATAAAACCAACTTAACCAATAGCAGAGTAGGAAGGGAAGGTAGTGTGGAAATATTTTCAGTATACTCAATTATACTGATTTGCAGCAAAAATATAGATCAGATTCGTTCAAAGTCCATTAAAAACTATTGGAAATAAAAAAATGATATCCCTGTGCACTTGTGAAATAAAACCAAACTATGTGCTGGGTAGGAAAAAAATATATATATATATATATATAGATAGATAGATAGATAGATAGATAGATAGATAGATAGATAGATAGATAGATATAGATATAGATATATATAAGGTATTCATGCATGCATATTTAACAAAAAATATTATTACAAGAAATTATTTGTTTTTAGAAGTGTTAAGCCTATCTTTTAGACAAAATATTTCTCGTGGATTCTGAAGGTCCTTTAATGTAAGCATTGATATTCTTTCAATTGATCTAACTTGACCTATTGACCTAAACTAACCAATTAAATCACCTAAAAGGATAAAAGATGTTGAAAGATGTGTAGATTGGAAAGAATACAAGCAGAAGAAAATATATCATCTGCATGAATCATGAGACGGGGAACACTGATAAATTACAGATTTATTTAAGCCTTAGATGACTTTGGGATGAGCTTACCATAAACCGAAAATTAATAAATAAATCACATACACATTTTCAAGTGTAAGAACTGTGTGGAAGTTAATTACATAATAATCATCTTGAACACCTTTTCAGAACAAAGAAGAAACACTCCCGCCTGAAGTCTGAGAGGGCCAAGAATGGAGAAGGTGCACCACCGAAGCTAATGGATACCTTTTCAATTTCTGTCCATCCTTTGATTGAGGAGTAATGTCCACAATGAAAGAGTTGAAAATGCTGGTATGTCACACTGAAGCAATTAGAGATGTTTGATTCTTAATAGAAAATTGAAGTATTATTTAGCGTCATGTGTAATTTCATCATGAGGGTTACAGGTTTGGTTTATTTAATATCTTACTTCTTAGCTATTTTGCTTTGAAAATTTGTCTCTTATGGTTAGTACCTCCTTAGCTAAATGATGCATTTGGAGCAATTTCAACCTCTACTTATCTATGGAAGGCACTGTGACCTACAACATGCATAGATTATGTTATCTTCATCATCATAGTGAAATGCAACTCAAATATTTATCAACATGCTGTTTATCCAGAATGTCTCTGAATATCTTTTACTAATACACTGATCTTGTTGCATGCTATCCAATTACCATTCCTAAGGTCTTCTTCCCCATGTACCTTTATTTTATAATCTCATGACTTTATCTACACATTTATTCATATAGCTATGTAGGATGTTTCACAACCTGTATGGCTTCTAGCAGAAATATCGGCTTCACCCGATTTTACAACACTGCTTTCAGTCTTGCTTCATATATATATATTTTTTCACATCTGCATCTTCATCTACGTAGCCCAAATCTACATAGCCTCGATAATGCCCTCAAACGGCTCCAACCTCATCGTCCCCCACCATTACATATTTTCTTTACTTACTTTATGTACTGGAAGAGGTACCCAAATTTTGATTTGCTGAGAGCACATCTTGGGTGCCACAGGGTGTCCTTGCCAATTTTGGTCTGAATCAATCCAGTGGACTGGGCATGTGAGAAAACGCGCGCGCGCACACACACACTTTTTTCGTATTATATACTGTGAATTTATTTTGTACAACTGCCTCTTCCAGGTGTGTCATTAATAAAGATATGTATATATATATACATATATACATACATATATATATATATACATATATATATATATATATATATATATATATATATATATATATATATATATATATATACACACACACACAAACACACACACACACACACACACAGAAACACACACACAAACACAAAAACACACACACACACACACACACACACAAATATATATATATATATATATATATATATATATATATATATTTATATATATACATATATGTATATATATAAATATATATATACATATATATATATTGTGTTTGTTTGTGTGTGTGTGTATGTGTGTGTGTGCTTGTGTGTTTGTGTGTTTGTGTTTGTGTGTGTGTGTACACACACACACACACACACACACATATATATACATATATATATGTATATATATATATATATATATATATATAATATATATATATATATATATATATATATATATATATATATATATATATATATATATATATATATACATATACATACATTATCGAAATGATCATTATAATTATGATTTTATCAGTCATTATCATTATCATTATCATGGAAATCATCATGATTACCTGAATTAATGTTAAAATCCTCATAATTACCATTAAAAAGCAAAAAAAAAGTTTTTTTTGACGTTTATCTCAAAGGCTGTAATATGCTAGATTTTGCCGTTTTTTCGGCTTTTGGGATTTTATTACTTCTGGCCTTTATTTCATTATAAATGGACTGAATGATAATTATTATCGTCATTATTATCATTACTGTCATTATTTTCATGATTATCATTATAGTAATTATCATCATGATTATCATTATCATTATCACCATTATTGCAGTTATAATAATTATTATACTAATTATTATTGCTATTTTTATCATAATAACTATTTATATAATGATAATAGCAATAATTATAATTTTCGAAATAATAAAGACAATAATAAAAATTATAATGACAATGATAATGATATTTTTCCTATTGCCATTATTGGTATGAAAATTATTGGAATAGAGATGATTATTACAGTAATTATCAAAATTATTATTATAATTATGATTTTATCATTATTATTGTCCTTATCATTGTCATTATCATCATAATTATCATCATTATTGTCAATAATTAAGGAATTATCAAGGGAATCATCATTATTACCTGAATTAATGTTAAAATCCTCATAATTACCATTACAAAGCAAAAAAGTTGTTTTTTTCGACGTTTCTCTCAAAAGGCTGTAATACGCTAGATTTTGCCGTTTTTTCGACTTTTGGGATTTTATTACTTCTGGCCTTTATTTCAAATAAACTGAACAATAATTATTATCATTTTTATCATTTCTGTCATTATTTTTATGATTATTATCATTATAGTCAATATCATCATGATTATCATTATTGTTATCACCATTATTGCAGTTATAATAATTATTATGCTAATTATCATTGCTATTTTTATCATTATAACTATCTATATAATGATAATAGCAATAATGATAACTTTAGAAATAATAATGACAATAATAAGAATTATTATGACAATGATAATGATATTATTTCTATAGCCATTATTAGTATGAAAATTATTGGATTAGAATTAAATTATTGCTATTATTGCAGTAATTATCAAAATTATCATTATAATTCTGATTTTATCATTATTATTGTCATTATCATTGTCATTATCATCATTATTGTCAATAATAAAGGAATTATGAAAATCATCATGATTGCCTGAATTAATGTTAAAATCCTCATAATTACCATAAAAAAGCGATACAGGTTTTTTTCGACGTTTCTGTCTAAAGACTGCAATACGCTAGATTTTGCCGTTTTTTCGACTTTTGGGATTTTATTACTTTTGGCCTGTATTTCATTATAAATGGACTGAATAGTAATTATTATCATCATTATTATCATTACTGTCATTATTTTCATGATTATTATCATTATAGTCATTATCATCATGATTATCATTATTATTATAACCAATATTGCAGTTATTATAATTATTATGCTAATTATTATTGCTATTTTTATCATTATAACTATTTATATAATGATAATAGCAATAATGATAATTTTAGAAATAATAATGACAATAATAATTATAATGACAATGATAATGATATTATTATTCATATTGCCATTATCAGTTTGAAAATTCTTGGAATAAAGTTAATTGTTGCAGTATTTATTAAATTATCATTATAATTATGATTTTATCCTTATTATTGTCATTATCATTGTCATTATCATCATAATTATCATCATTAATGTCAATAATAAAGGATTTATTAAGGAAATCATCATAATTACCTGAATTAATGTTAAAATCCTCATAATTACCATTACAAAGCGAAATAGTTTTTTTTTTGACGTTTCTCTTAAAAGGCTGTAATACGGTAGATTTTGCCGTTTTTTTTTTTTTTTTTTTTTTTTTTACTATTGGGATTTTATTACTTCTGGCCTTTATTTCATTATGAATGGAATGAATAATAATTATCATCATTATTATCAATACTTTCATTATTTTCATGATTATTATCATTATAGTCATTATCATCATGATTATCATTATTATCATCATTATTGCAGTTATAATAATTACTATGCTAATTATTATTGCTATTTTTATCATTATAACTATTTATATAATGATAGGAATAATGATAATTTTAGAAATAATGACAATAATAAGAATTATAATGACAATGATAATGATATTATTATTTCTATTGCCATTATTAGTATGAAAATTATTGGAATAGAGTTAATTATTGCTATTATTGCAGTAATTATCAAAATTATTATTAGGATTTTATCATTATTGTCATTATCATTGTCATTATCATCATAATTATCATCCTTATTGTCAATAATCAAGGAATTATCATGAAAATCATCATAATTACCATTTAAAAGCAAAAAAGGTTTTTTTCGACGTTTCTCTCAAAAGGCTGTAATACGCTAGATTTTGCCGTTTTTTCGACTTTTGGGATTTTATTATTTTGGCCTTTATTTCATTGTAAATGGACTGAATAATAATTATTTTCTAATAATTTTCATACTTATAATGACAATAGAAATAATATTATCATTGTCATTATAATAATTATTATTATCATTATTATTTCTAAAATTATCATTGTTGTTATTATCATTATGAAAATAGTTATAATAATGAAAATGACAATAATAATTAGCATAATAATTATTGTAACAGCAATTATGATGACAATGATAATGATAATGATGACGATAATGACTATAATGATAATAATCATAAAAATAATGACAATAATGATAATAATAATAATCATAGAGTTCTTTTATAATGAAATGAAGGCTAAAAGTAGTAAAATCCCAAAAGTCGAAAAAACGGCAAATTATAGAGTATTAAGACCTTTTGAGAGAAACGTCGATTTTTTTTTCGCTTTTAAATGATAATCATGATGATTTTAACATTTATTCAGGTAATCAGGATGATTTTCATGATAATTCATTTATTATTAAATATAATAATGATAATCATGATGAAAATAAATATAATATTGATAATAATGATAAAATGATAACTATAATGATAGTTTTGTTAATTACTGCAATAATAGCAATAATTAACTTTATTCTAATAATTTTCATACTAATAATGATAATGGAAATAATAATAATATCATTATCATTATCATTATTTTTATTGTCATTATTATATCTAAAATTATCATTATTTTTAATATCATTATAAAAGTAGTTACAATGATGAAAATGACAATAATAATTATAATATAATTAAAATAACTGCAATAATGATAATAATAATAATAGCAATGATGACGATAATGACTATGATAATAACAAAAATAAAAAAAGCCCTATAAATATATATTTATTTATTCATTTATTTATTTATATATATTTATTTATACATACATATGTATATATATATATATATATATATATATATATATATATATATATATATATATATATATATATATAATGTAAATATATATATATTATATATAATATATATATAATGATAATTATAATGATAGGTTTTATAATTACTGCAATAATAGCAATGATTAACTTTATTCAAATAATTTTCATACTAATAATGACAATGGAAATAATAATACTATCATTATCAGTGTCATTATAATGATTATTATTGTCATTATTATTTCTAAAATGATCATTATTGTTATTATCATTATAAAAATAGTTATAATGATGAAAATGACAATAATTATTAGCATAATAATTATTATAACTGCAATAATGATAATAATAACAATAATGATAATGACGACGATAATGACTATAATGATAATAATCATAAAAATAATGATACTAATAATGATAATAATAAGAATAGAGTCCATTTATAATGAAATAAAGGCAAAAAGTAGCAAAATCCCAAAAGACGAAAAAAAGCAAAATCTAGCGTATTACAGCCTTATGAGAGAAATGTCGAAAAGCCCCCTTTATCGCTTTTAAATGATAATTATGATGATTTCAACAGTAATTCGGGTAATTATGATTATTTTCATGATCATTCCTTTATTATTAACAATAATGATGATAATCATGATAAAATGATAATTATACTGATAGTATTCATAATTACTGAAATAATACCAATAAGTAACTCTATTCTAATCATTTTCATACTAATAATGACAATAGAAATAATAATATCATTATCATTGTCATTATAATTATTATTATTGTCATTATTATTTCTAAAATTATCATTATTGTTATTATCATTATAAAAATAGTTATAATGCTGAAAATGACAATAATAATTAGCATAATAATTATAACTACAATAATGATGATAATAATTATTATTCAGTCCATTTATAATTAAATAAAGGCCACAAGTAATAAAATCTCAAAAGTCGAAAAACGGCAAAATCTAGCGAATTACAGCCTTTTGAGAGAAACGTCAGAATAAACTTTTTAATTGTAATTCTGAGGATTTTAACATTAATTCAGGTAATTATGATGATTTTCATGGTAATTCCTTGATTATTGACAATAATGATGATAATGACAATGGCAATAATAATGATAAAATCATAATTATAATGATAATTTTGATAATTTCTGCTATAATAGCAATAATTAACTCTATTCCAATAATTTTCATACTAAAAATGGCAATAGAAATAATATCATTATCATTGTCATTATAAACATTATTATTGTCATTATTATTTCTAAAATTATCATTATTGGTATTATCATTATATAGATAGTTATAATAATAAAAATAGCAATAATAATTAGCATAATAATTATTATAACTGCAATAGTATGATAATAATGATAATCATCTTGATAATGACTATAATGATAATAATCATGAAAATAATGACAGTAATGATAATGATGATGATAATAAATATTATTCAGTCCATTTATAATGAAATAAAGGCCAGAAGTAATAAAATTCCAAAAGTCGAAAAAACGGCAAAATCTAGCGTATTACAGCCTTTTCAGAGAAACGTCGAAAACCCCCCCTTTTCACTTTTTAATGGTAATTATGAGGATTCTAACATTAATTCAGGTAATTATGATGATTTTCATGATAATTCCTTGATTATTGACAATAATGATGATAATTATGATGATAATGCCAATGATAATGACAATAAAAATGATAAAATCATAATTATATGATAATTTTGATAAATACTGCAATAATAGCAATAACTAACTATATTCCAATAATTTTCATACTAATAATGGCAATAGAAATAATGATAACATCATTATCATTGCCATTATGCTTATTATTATTGTCATTATTATTTCTGAAATTATCTTTATTGCTATTATCATTATATAAATAATTATAATAAAAATAGCAATAATAATTAGCATAATAATTATCATAACCGCATCAATTATGATTATAATAATGATAATCATGATGGTAATGACTATAATGATAATAATCATGAAAATAATGAAAGTAATGATAATAATGATGATTATAATTATTATTCAGTCCACTCATAATGAAATAAAGTCAGAAGTAATAAAATCCTAAAAGTCGAAAAAAGGCAAAATCTAGCCTTTTGAGAGAAACGTCGAAAAAAAAACTTTTCGCTTTTTAATGGTAATTACGAGGATTTTAACATTAATTCAGGTAATTAAGCTGATTTTCATGATAATTCCTTGATTATTGACAATAAAGATGATAATTATGATGATAACGACAATGATAATGACAATGATTATGATAACCAATCATAATTATAATGATAATTTTAATAATTACTGCAATAATAGCAATAACTAACTCTATTCCAGTAATTTTCATACTAATAATGGGAATATAAATAATAATATCATTATCATTATAATTATCATTATTGTCATTATTTCTAAAATTATCATTATTGCTATTATCATTATATATATAGGTATAATGATAAAAATAGCAATAACTATTCCCATAATTATTATAACTACAATAATGATGATAATAATGAAAATAATGACAGTAATAATAATCACGAAAATAATGACAGTAATGATAATAATGATGATAATTATTAATCAGTCTATTTATAGTGAAATAAAGGCCAGAAGTAATAAAATTCAACAAGGCGAAAAAACGGCAAAATGTAGCCTTTTGAGAGGAACGTCGAAAAAAAACTTTTTTGCTTTTTAATGGTAATTATGAGGATTTTAACATTAATTCAGGTAATTATGCTGATTTACATGATAATTCTTTATTATTGACAATAATGATGATAATTATGATGATAATGAATATGATAGTGAATAATAATGATAAAATCATAATTACAATGTTAAATTCCATAATCACTGCAATAATAGCGATAAATTCCTTTATTCCAATAATTTTCATACTAATAATGGCAATAGAAATAATAACATCATTATCATTGTCATTATAATTATCATTATTGTCATTATTATTTCTAAAATTATCATTATTGCTATTATCATTATATAAATAGTTAAAATGATAAAAATAGCAATAATAATTAGCATAATAATTATTATAGCTGCAGTAATGATAATAAGGATAATGACTATAATAATAATCATGAAAATAATAACAGTAATGATAATAATGATAATTATTATTCAGTCCATTTAAAATGAAATAAAGGCCAGAAGTGATAAAATCTCAAAAGTCGAAAAAACTGAAAAATCTGGCATATTACAGCCTTTGGAGAGAAACATCGAAAAAAGTCCCTTTTTCGCTTTTTAATGGTAATTATGAGGATTTTAACATTAATTCAGGTAATTATGATGATTCTCATGATAATTCCTTTATTACTGACAATAATGATGATAATTAGGATGATAATAACAATGATAATGACAATAATAATGATAAAATCATAACTATAATGATCATTTTGATAATTACTGCAATAATTGCAATAATTAACTCCATTCCAATAATTTTCCTAATAATAATGGCAATAGAAATAATAACAGTATCATTGTCATTATAATTATCATTATTCATTATTATTTCTAAAATTATCATTATTGCTATTATCATCATATAAATAGTTATGATAAAAATAGTAATAATGATTAGCATAATAAATATTATAACTGCAATAATGATGATAATAATGATAATCATGATGATAATGACTATAATGATAATAATCATAAAAATAATGACAGTAATGATAATAATGATGATAATTATTATTCAGTCCATTTATAATGAAATAAAAGCCAGAAGTAATAAAATCTCAAAAGTCGAAAACACGGCAAAATCTAGCGTATTACAGCCTTTTGAGAGAAACGTCGAAAAAAAAACTATTTCGCTTTCTAATGGTAATTATGAGGATTTTAACATTAATTTAGGTAATTATGAGGGTTTTCCTGATAATTCCTTTATTATTAACAATAATGAAAATAATGACAGTAATGATAATAATGATGATAATAATTATTATTCTTTCTATTTATAATGAAATAAAGGGCAGAAGTAAAAACGGCAAAATCTAGCGTATTACAGTATTTTGAGAGAAACGTCGAAAAAAAACTTTTTCGCTTTTTAATGGAAATTATGATGATTTTAACATTAACTCAGCTAATTATGATGATTTTCACGATAATTCCTTTATTATTGACAATAATGATGATAATGACAATGATAATGACAATAATAATGATAAAATCATAATTATAATGATAATTTTGATAATTACTGCAATAATAGCAATAATTAACTCCATTCCAATAATTTTCATACTAATAATGGCAATAGAAATAATGACATCATTATCAAAATAGCAATAGTAATTAGCACACACACAAATATATATATATATATATATGTGTGTGTGTGTGTGTGTGTGTGCGTGTGTGTGTGTGTGTGTGTGTGTGTATATATATTTATATTTATATTTATATATATATTCCTCTCTCCCTCTCCCTCTCTCTTTCTCTTTCTCTTTCTCTTTCTCTTTCTCTTTCTCTTTCTCTCTCTCTCTCTATATATATATATAAATGTATCTAATTACTATTGATAACGAATCAGTAATAATAACAGTAATGCGAATAATAATAGTAAAAATAGTGATAATGACACAAATAATTAAGATTATGAAAATAATTATGATGACTAGAATTATATTAATAAAGATATTATTAATAATTATAATAATGATAGTAGTCATACTGATGAAAATAATTATGAAAATAATGATAATAGTAATTATAATGATAATATTAACAAAAAGAACACAATAATGATGATCATTATTATCACTATATATATGACATTGATTATAACTATAGCAATTAAGAAATTGATAATAGTAACAATATTAGAAATGATAATAATAATGATGATGATAATGATAATGAAATAATAATAGCATTATTATAGATAATGATAATAATTATACTAATTATGATAATGATAATGGTATTAGTATTATGGATTATGATAACAGTAGCGGTAGTAGTAATAGTAATAATAATAGTAATAGTAGTAATGATAACTTAACAACAATGGTGATGATTATGATAATGAAAATAATGATAAATAATAGTAATGACAATAATAATAATAACATATGTCACTTTTACAAGAACCACATGAAAATATTGCAAATCCTTATGGCAGCATGTAATAGAACTATTATTCAGCTACAAAATGAGCCATAATACTATAAAATCGGACCGAAAATACGTGTGCTATGCGTAAAAATTTGTGAAAAGTTGACCTTACTTTTTTCTTGGGGAATATTTTCCGAAGGTGACTATTTTAACACCCTAACAGGAGATTTTGAAAACATATATCACTTTTACAAGAACCACATGAAAATATTGCAAATCCTTATGGCAGTATGAAATAGAACTATTATTCAGCTACAAAATGAGCCATAATACTTTAAAATCGTACCGAAAATACGTGTGCTATGCGTAAAAATTTGTGAAAAGTTGACCTTACTTTTTTCTTGGTGAATATTTTGCGAAAGGTGACTACTTTAACACCCTAATAGGAGATTTTGAAACATATGTCACTTTTACAAGAACCAAATGAATATACTGCAAATCCTCTTGCCGCATGTAATATAACTATTATTCAGCTACAAAATGAGCCATAATACTTTAAAATCGGACCGAAAATACGTGTGCTATGCGTAAAAATGTGAAGGACCTAATAATCGCGATCTTATTCCTTTTTATTATGTTTACATTTTACATGACAAATCATGTACAGAATACTTGTACTTGATATAATTATCTATCATTTACCTATTATTGATGCTCTAAAAGGGTTTTACAACGTATAATATTTGTCGAAAGAATAACTTTTCTCCAGTCGGACGGGTACCATTTTTAAAAGTTGACCTTACTTTTTTCTTGGGGAATATTTTCCGAAGGTGACTATTTTAACACCCTAATAGGAGATTTTGAAAACATATGTCACTTTTACAAGAACCACATGAAAATATTGCAAATCCTTATGGCATGTTATAGAACTATTCAACTACAAAATGAGCCATAATACTATAATATCGGACCGAAAATACGTGTGCTATGCGTAAAAATTTGTGAAAAGTTGACCTTACTTTTTTCTTGGTGAATATTTTCCGAAAGGTGACTACTTTAACACCCTAATAGGAGATTTTGAAACATATGTCACTTTTACATGAACCACATGAATATATTGCAAATCCTTATGGCCATAATATATCTATTATTCAGCTACAAAATGAGCCATAATACTTTAAAATCGGACCGAAAATACGTGTGCTATGCGTAAAAATGTGAAGGACCTAATAATCGCGATCTTATTCCTTTTTATTATGTTTACATTTCACATGACAAATCATGTACAGAATACTTGTACTTGATATAATTATCTATCATTTACCTATTATTGATGCTCTAATAGGGTTTTACAACGTATAATATTTGTCGAAAGAATAGCTTTTCTCCAGTAGGCGGGTACCATTTTTGAAAAGTTGACCTTACTTTTTTCTTGGGGAATATTTTCCGAAGGTGACTATTTTAACACCCTAATAGGAGATTTTGAAAACATATGCCACTTTTACAAGAACCACATGAAAATATTGCAAATCCTTATGGCAGCATGTAATACAACTATTATTCAGCTACAAAATGAGCCATAATACTTTAAAATCGGACCGAAAATACGTGTGCTATGCGTAAAAAATTGTGAAAAGTTGACCTTACTTTTTTCTTGGTGAATATTTTCCGAAAGGTGACTACTTTAACACCCTAATAGGAGATTTTGAAACATATGTCACTTTTACAAGAACCACATGAATATATTGCAAATCCTTATGGCCGCATGTAATATAACTATTATTCAGCTACAAAATGAGCCATAATACTTTAAAATCGGACCGAAAATACGTGTGCTATGCGTAAAAATGTGAAGGACCTAATAATCGCGATCTTATTCCTTTTTATTATGTTTACATTTTACATGACAAATGTACAGAATACTTGTACATGATATAATTTTCTATCATTTACCTATTATTGATGCTCTAATAGGGTTTTACAACGTATAATATTTGTCGAAAGAATAACTTTTCTCCAGTCGGGCGGGTACCATTTTTGAAAAGTTGACCTTACTTTTTTCTTGGGGAATATTTTCCGAAGGTGACTATTTTAACAACTAATAGGAGATTTTGAAAACATATGTCACTTTTACAAGAACCACATGAAAATATTGCAAATCCTTATGGTAGCATGTAATAGAACTATTATTCAGCTACAAAATGAGCCATAGTACTTTAAAATCGGACCGAAAATACGTGTGCTATGCGTAAAAATGTGAAGGACCTAATAATCGCGATCTTATTCCTTTTTATTATGTTTACATTTTACATGACAAATCAGTGTATTAGTAAAAGATATTCAGAGACATTCTGGATAAACAGCATGTTGATAAATATTTGAGTTGCATTTCACTATGATGATGAAGATAATATAATCTATGCATGTTGTAGGTCACTGTGCCTTCCATAGATAAGTAGAGGTTGAAATTGCTCCAAATGCATCATTTAGATAAGGAGGTACTAACCATAAGAGACAAATTTTCAAAGCAAAATAGCTAAGAAGTAAGATATTAAATAAACCAAACCTGTAACCCTCATGATGAAATTACACATGACGCTAAATAATACTTCAATTTTCTATTAAGAATCAAACATCTCTAATTGCTTCAGTGTGACATACCAGCATTTTCAACTCTCATTGTGGACTGGTTCCAATTACTCCTCAATCAAAGGATGGACAGAAATTGGAAAAGTATCCATTAGCTTCGGTGGTGCACCTTCTCCATTCTTGGCCCTCTCAGACTTCAGGCGGGAGTGTTTCTTCTTTGTTCTGAAAAGGTGTACAAGATGATTATTATGTAATTAACTTCTACACAGTTCTTACACTTGAAAATGTGAATGTGATTTATTTATTCATTTTCGGGTTTTGGTAAGCTCATCCTTAAGTCATCTAAGGCTTAAATAAATCTGTAATTTATCAGTGTTCCCCGTCTCATGATTCATGCAGATGATATATTTTCTTCTGCTCATATTCTTTCCAATCTACACATCTTTCAACATTTTATCCTTTTAGGTGATTTAATTGGTTAGTTTAGGTCAAGTTAGATCAATTGAAAGAATATCAATGCTTACATTAAAGGACCTTCAGAATCCACGAGAAATTTTTTGTCTAAAAGATAGGCTTGACACTTCTAAAAACAGATAAATAATTTCTTGTAATATTTTTTGTTAAATATGCATGCATGAATACCTTATATATCTATATCTATATTATTATATATATATATATATATATTAT
>NC_091575.1:3420341-3425729 GCF_042767895.1 Penaeus vannamei | reverse complement strand
TTTTTTTAATTTTTTTTTTGGGAACTCATCCAAAGTCATCTAAGGCTTAAATAAATCTGTAATTTATCAGTGTTCCCCGTCTCATGATTCATGCAGATGATATATTTTCTTCTGCTCGCATTCTTTCCAATCTACACATCTTTCAACATCTTTTATCCTTTTAGGTGATTTAATTGGTTAGTTTAGGTCAATAGGTCAAGTTAGATCAATTGAAAGAATATCAATGCTTACATTAAAGGACCTTTAGAATCCACGAGAAATATTTTGTCTAAAAGATAGGCTTGACACTTCTAAAAACATAAATAATTTCTTGTAATAATATTTTTTGTTAAATGTGCATGCATGAATACCTTATATATATCTATATCTATATCTATATTTATCTATCAATCTATCTATCTATCTATATATTATTATCTATTATATATATATTTTTTTTTTTTCCCTACCCAGCACATAGTTTGGTTTTATTTCACAAGTGCACAGGGATGTCATTTTTTATTTCCAATAGTTTTAATGGACTTTGAATGAATCTGATCTTTATTTTTGCTGCAAATCAGTATAACTGAGTATACTGAAAATATTTCCACACTACCTTCCCTTCCTGCTCTGCTATTGGTTAAGTTGGTTTTATTTTCAGGTATATATAGATTAGAAATATATTTTACTATTATAGATATATAGATCACAACATTTTGAACCCCCAGAACCACAATCTGCACATTATTAGCACTAAAAAAAATTCTAGACACTCATTCGGGACCATGATCCCGCGCACTTCCTCTGCCTGGCCATACGAGCTATTACTTTCATTTTTCTAAGTAACCAGAATGAGTTTAAATTTTCTTTTGATACTATACGCAAAGGAATAACTGATATATTTTCACCATTTCACCAGTTACAGGCCAAACTGTGTGAATCTGGGAACCCCCTCTTTCGGCTGGGGTCCACGGGCCAGAGGGACCGACACAGTTTGGCATATAACTGTCCTTAATAATGATCATTTTTCATTGTAAATATATGTGGAGCAGTGTGAGTTATTCCTTTATGTGTATTATCAAAAGAAACATGAAAATCACTCCATTTTCTTGGAAAATGAAAGTGAAAACACTTATGGTCATGTAGATGAGGCATTATCATCATCACCGTGGAGCATAGCCGCCTCCACCCTTTGCTTGTACCTGCAAGGGTCGCTCATGGCAAGCCGCCAGGCAGGGACTCGGCCCATCTCATGACAGAATTGATCAATCTGCTCAAGCCAAGACTTCCTAGGTCGTCCCACAGGTCTCCTCCACCTAGGGTTGCCTCGAACAGAGACAACCTGGTGGGCAGGATCATCCTGATGGAAGTCAGCCCGGTAGCCATATAGCCTGAGTTGGTGATCACGGATTGTGCAGGTAATAGTTCCTTTGCCAGTCTCATGGTGCAACCGTTGGTTTGACACATGGTCCCACCAACAGTACCCCATGATCCAGCACAAGGATCTATTGCAAAAGGAATCAAGACGTGACAACAAGGTGCAGGATAATGTCTAGATTTCACTATCATATAACAAAACTGGAGTTATCAGGGCCTTGAAGACGCATAGCGTAGTCCTGCACAGGTACCGGCATCTCCATATACTCTGTCAAGAGAGTCCATGACCCCTGCTGCCGGGCCAATCGGGTTTTTTCCGGGCCAGCCCAGAGTTATGAACTACACTATTAAACTTTGTAAAGCTTTCTGTGACTTTGATGTTCTTGCTGCAAGCACGTACCGACTGAACAGGTTCTCCTAGCAAGTCCCCAAAGCCCCCCTAGCAAGTCCCCAAAGTCTTGGATCTTGGTCTTGGTCCAGGAGACCTCAAGACCCAAGGTATTCGCTTCATTATTAAATGCATCAAGAGCCACCACTAAGGATTCCAAAGACTCAGATAGAATAGCAACATAATGATAATGGAAATAATAATATCATTATCATTATAATTATCATTATTTTTATTGTCATTATTATATCTAAAATTATCATTATTTTTATTATCATTATAAAAGTAGTTACAATGATGAAAATGACAATGATAATTATAATATAATTAAAATAACTGCAATAATGATAATAATAATAATAGCAATGATGACGATAATGACTATGATAATAAAAAAAAAAAAAGCCCTATAAATATATATTTATTTATTTATTTATAAAAATTTTAAATTTATACATACATATGTAAAAATATATATATATATATATATATATATATATATATATATATATATATATATATATATAAAATTTTTTTTTTTGAAAAAATTTTTTTTTTTTTTTTTTTTTTGAAAAAAGGGTTTTATAATTACTGCAATAATAGCAATGATTAATTTTATTCAAATAATTTTCATACTAATAATGACAATGGAAATAATAATACTATCATTATCAGTGTCATTATAATGATTATTATTGTCATTATTATTTCTAAAATGATCATTATTGTTATTATCATTATGAAAATAGTTATAATGATGAAAATGACAATAATTATTAGCATAATAATTATTATAACTGCAATAATGATAATAATAACAATAATGATAATGACGACGATAATGACGATAATGATAATAATCATAAAAATAATGATACTAATAATGATAATGATAAGAATAGCGTCCATTTATAATGAAATAAAGGCAAAAAGTAGCAAAATCCCAAAAGACAAAAAAAAAAGCAAAATCTAGCGTATTACAGCCTTATGAGAGAAATGTCGAAAAGCCCGCTTTATCGCTTTTAAATGATAATTATAATGATTTCAAAATTAATTCGGGTAATTATGATTATTTTCATGATCATTCCTTTATTATTAACAATAATGATGATCATGATAAAAGGATAATTATACTGATAGTATTCAATTTTACTGAAATAATACCAATAAGTAACTATTCTAATCATTTTCATACTAATAATGACAATAGAAATAATAATATTATTATCATTGTCATTATAATTATTATTATTGTCATTATTATTTCTAAAATTATCACTATTGTTATTATCATCATAAAAATAGTTATAATGATGAAAATGGCAATAATAAATAGTATAATAATTATCATAACTGAAATAATAATAATAATAATAATGATAATGATGACGATAATGACTATAATGATAATCATAAAATAATGACAATAATGATAATGATGATAATAATGATCAAAGAGTCCATTTATAATGAAATAAATGTAAAAAGTAATAAAATCCCAAAAGTCGAAAAGCGGCAAAATCTAGCCTTTTGAAAAAAACCCGGGAAAAAAAACTTTTTCGTTTTTTAAATGATAATTATGATGACTTTAACATTAATTCAGGTAATTATGATGATTTTCATGATAATTCCATTATTATTAACAATAATAATGATAACCATGATAATGACTATAATAATATTAATGATAAAATGATAATTATAATGATAGTTTTGATAAATAATTTTCATACTAATAATGACAATACAAATAATAATATCATTATCATTGTCATTATAATTAATATTATTGTCATTATTTTTTCCCAAAATTATCATTATTGTTATTATCATTATAAAAATAGTTATAATGCTGAAAATGACAATAATAATTAGCATAATAATAATAATAATGATGATAATAATTATTATTCAGTCCATTTATAATGAAATAAAGGCCACAAGTAATAAAATCTCAAAAGTCGAAGAAACGGCAAAATCTAGCCTTTTGAGAGAAACGTCAAAAAAAAAACTTTTTCGCTTTTTAATTGTAATTATGAGGATTTTAACATTAATTCAGGTAATTATTATGATTTTCATGGTAATTCCTTGACTATTGACAATAATGATGACAATGACAATGACAATAATAATGATAAAATCATAATTATAATGATAATTTTGATAATTTCTACAATAATAGAAATAATTAACTCTATTCCAATAATTTTCATACTAATAATGGCAATAGAAATAATAATAACATCATTATCATTGTCATTATAAACATTATTATTGTCATTATTATTTCTAAAATTATCATTATTGGTATTATCATTATATAGATAGTTATAATAACAAAAATAGCAATAATAATTAGCATAATAATTATTATAACTGCAATAGTATGATAATGATAATCATCTTGATAATGACTATAATGATAATCATCTTGATAATGACTATAATGATAATAATCATGAAAATAATGACAGTAATGACAATGATGATGATAATAAATATTATTCAGTCCATTTATAATGAAATAAAGGCCAGAAGTAATAAAATTCCAAAAGTCGAAAAACGGCAAAATCTAGCGTATTATAGCCTTTTCAGAGAAACGTCGAACCCCCCCCCCCCTTTTTCACTTTTTAATGGTAATTATGAGGATTTTAACATTAATTCAGGTAATTATGATGATTTTCATGATAATTCCTTTATCATTGACAATAATGATGATAATTATGATGATAATGCCAATGATAATGACAATAAAAATGATAAAATCATAATTATATGATAATTTTGATAAAACTGCAATAATAGCAATAACTAACTATATTCCAATAATTATCATACTAATAATGGCAATAGGAATAATGATAACATAATTTTCATTGCCATTATGCTTATTATTATTGTCATTATTATTTCTGAAATTATCTTTATTGCTATTATCATTATATAAATAATTATGATGATAAAAATAGTAATAATAATTAGCATAATAATTATCATAACTGCATCAATTATGATAATAATAATGATAATCATGATGGTAATGACTATAATGATAATCATGAAAATAATGAAAGTAATGATAATAATGATGATTATAATTATTATTCAGTCCATTGATAATGAAATAACGGCCAGAAGTAATAAAATCCTAAAAGTCGAAAAAAAGGCAAAATCTAGCGTATACAGCCTTTTGAGAGAAACGTCGAAAAAAAACCTTTTCGCTTTTTAATGGTAATTACGAGGATTTTAACATTAATTCAGGTAAGTATGATGATTTTCATTATTCCAATAATTTTCATACTAATAAGGGCAATAGAAATAATAACATCATTATCATTGTCATTATAATTATCATTATTGTATTATCATTATATAAATAGTTATAATGATAAAAATAGCAATAATAATTAGCATAATAATTAGCATAACTGCAGTAATGATGATAATAAGGATAATCATGATGATAATGACTATAATGATAATAATCGTGAAAATAATGACAGTAATGATAATAATGATAATAATTATTATTCAGTCCAGTTATAATGAAAATAGAGACCAGAAGTAATAAAATCTCAGAAGTCGAAAAAATCAGAAAAAGCTGGCGTATTACAGCCTTTGGAGAGAAACATCGAAAAAAAATC
>NC_091575.1:3410341-3415341 GCF_042767895.1 Penaeus vannamei | reverse complement strand
TACTAGACTTAGCAAGCCCCTGGGAGGCGTCTGTCGTGTAGTGTCTGTTTTTGGCTGCTTTTTTGGGGTGTGTGTGTGTTTGTGTGCGTGTCTCAGTGTCTGTCTGTCTGAATGTTTCTCTCTCTCTCTCTCTCTCTCTCTCCTACCCATCTTTCTCTCTCTCTCTCTCTCTCTGTCTCTCCTTCTTTCTCTCTCTCTCTCCTCTCTCTCTCTCGCTCTCTCTCTCTACCTCTCTACCTCTCTCTCTCTCTCTCTCTCTCTCTCTCTCATACAAGTAATTTTTTTTACCAATTTCATATCAAAAAGAGATTGTGTCTCTATTATCATTGATATTATCATTAACACATCTTTTATCATCAGTGTTATCATTACTATAATTACTGTTATCCTCATTATCATTATTAACATTATTTTTAACATTGTTAATGGTGAGGTTCTTACTTCATAATGATTCCTATTCTTATTATTAATACTGGCTTTACTATCATTATTATAATTTTTTTTTATCTTAAATTTTTATTATCATTAAAGTTATTATTATTGTTATTATTATTATTATCATCATTAGTTGTAGCAGTAATTTTTTTTATTATTATCTGAATCATTATTACTATTACTATCCGCCATTTACCAATATCCATGTAAGTACATGTACATACGTGAATACATAAAATAAGAAAATATGACACACACACACACGTATACATATGCAAAAATTTTATATATATGTTTTTTATATATATATTATATATATATATATATATATATATATATATATATTTATATGGGGATATATGTACACACACACACATACACACAAAGACACATACACACAAAGACACATACACACAAAGACAAACACACGCCCACACACACACACGCATAACACATTCCTTCTAAGTTAGATTAGTGTTAGGATTGAGGTTAGTTTAGGTCAGGATAGGTTTAGTTTAGGTTAGGTTAGGTTAAAGTTAGGTTAGTTAGATTATTTAGGTTAGGTTAGGTAAGGTGGTTTAGGTTAGGTTAGGTTTAGGCTAGGTTGGTTAGGTTGAGGTTAGGTTAGGTAATTATGAGAGTAATTAGGACAATAATTATGATAATAATTATAAAATGATAGTTATAATGATGATTTGCCAAATAATTGCAATAATAGCAAGAACCAACACTATTCTAATGATTTTCCTAATAATAATAACGACAATGATAACAGAAATAATAATAAAAGTAATTATTACTGCTCTACTTGAGGACCACCTGGACTCTGAGTTGGTATTTGTGTGCAGTCCATTGCCGCAATAAAAGCCAGAAAAAAACGAAAAGAAAATGCCTTTTAAAGGAATGATATTGACATTTTCACATGTGCATTCATCCTGTATCTAGAATGATTTTGACATCTTCATATGTGCATTCATCATATATGTACAGGGACTCAATATCAGTATAAAATTATACGAAAATGTACGTCATTAAATAAAAATTCAGTGACAGTTACAGATGGCATTACATAACGTTGTGCACTAAGGGGAGAAAAAATCCCTGAATAAACTTTCAGTATTGTCCTATTGGCATGAATGGTGTTCCTCAATTATTTACCTTGACGTTATATAGCCGTGTAGAATGAATATATATTTTTGGCACTTGGCAGGAATTTATATATATACTTACATATATATAAAATATATAATATAATATAATATAATATAAAATAAAATTTTAAAAAATAAAATAATATAATATAATGTATATATATGATATATATAATGTATATAATATATATATAATATATAAAGTATATATATAATATATATATAATATATATAAATATATGAAAATAAAAATATATATATATATATATATATATATATATATATATATATATATATATATTTTATATATTTTATATATTATGTTTATATATTATATATATATATATATATATATATATATATATATATATATATAATATATATATGTTTAATATAAGTATAATGTATATAGATAGATTTATATACATATATAGATAGATAGATAATATATATATATTACCCTATGTTATATTACCCTACCTAACATAACCTAAACCTAATTATTAATTTCGAGAGAAGAGGCTAATGTTATCTCTGTAATAGCCTCACTTCATACTACAACAAAGGAATTAAAAATTAACCATTTTACAATACCTGATATAAAATAGTGAACTGCAGAGCTACAAGGAAATCATTAGCAACGCCTCAATGTAGAGTGGTGTAGCATGACAGATGCTTCTATAGCCCGTAGTAAACATGCCATCATCAAAAAACTTATGGTAACACTTGTGAAAAGAAAATTATCCCTACAATCAAAATAACTTAAATCAAAATTACTCACCTGGGGGCAGCAGGAATACAGCTAATGTTTTGAGCTCTCGACTGGAACATTGATGGTCTTGAAGAGGCTACGTGTTTACGTTATTTCATAATGAATTGTGATTTTCATAGATTTTAAAATTGCAATGTGATTCCTATATCATGTTATACACAAATGTGTTACTAATTTGTAACACATGAAAGCAAGAAAATGTCATTCAATCACGGGAAAAGTACTGATACAGAAAGGGTTATTTTTCATTAAATGTATAAGCATTGTGTGGCTCAGACTTGATTTTTTTATATTATAGTTTGTTGGTGGTTAAGGTCAGTGAAATGAAAGTAGAATATTCAGAAATAGTGTCTTGTATGCTCTAATGCAGGCAGATTATGATGGCCATCTGCTTGGGGAATCTGCATAACCAATTTGCAATTTTTTTAATGACTCCAGTTCTCAATCCCAGATTGCAAAATGAAATAAGGTATAATTTGGCTCATTCAAGAACCCGCAATCCCATTGAACGAGCATATGGAGTCCTCAAATTTAGATTCCGTTGTCTCGCTATACCTATGCGGACTAGTTTGGACACAACCATGGCCACAATTTGTAGTGGTTTGGAAAACCATGATGGTGATAAAGATGGTGGTGGTAATGGCAATGAATGTGATCAGGAAGTAGTTAATGAAAATGCACAAATACGAATGCTGGGCAGAAAAAGAGGGCAAATATAATCAACGGTGTGTTCTGAAATGTATTTGGGATCTCCTGTTAGGAGTTTCATTCTCTTTTCCCGGCAGCTCCTCCATTCTCAGTATCCTTTTCCCAAAACACCCTGTATCCCTCCTCGGTACATGTTCTTAAGCAATTCAGTATTCCGTCTCTCATATTCCAAAATCTCTCAAGTGTTTTCCTCTGACATGTCATCTCCACCAAAACTACCATTTGTAGCATCATTTTAATTAAAGATTATTTAAAGATTATATTGAAACAAATGTATTATGTCAATGAAAAACTTTTTTCTAGTTTATCTTTTGTTAGCCAACTGTCATGGTCGGTAAATGTATTTTTTAAAAAGAAGCCTAATGTTTAATGTCACACACAATTTGTAGTTATGACATTGTTGTATATTGTACATCAAGTTTAGTAGTAGGAGAAGGCCGTGTGGAAAGTAGAGGGATAAGGTACAGGAATAAATAATTAAACAGTCTCATTAGAGGTTTTTCCACTGACATGTCATCTCCAACAAAGTTACCATTTGTAGCATCATTCTATTTGAAGACTATTCAAGGATTATATTGAAACTAATGTAAAACGTCAAACAAAAAACAGTTTTTACTAGTTTATTATTTTTTGTTAGACAAATGTAATGGTAGATTAATATATATTTTTTTAATGAAACATAATGTTTAATATCACACATTGTGTGGTTATGACTACATTATTATATAGTAATGTATATGCTTGCACATTGAGTTTACTAGTTGGGGAAGACTATGTGGAAGGTGTAAGGATAGGGTACAGGAATAAATAACTGAAAGAGACATTACTGGAAGCAAGGAAGATGAAGTGATGACATCTCTTTTTGATGTTTTTCAAGTGCAAGCCTCAGTTTTAGTTTTAGTTTTTAGTTCTTGCTTGCATAATAAGATGTCATGAGCTACTTCGCATGTTCTAACAATTCGAACCTTTTCTGATGCAGAATAATGACAATAATGATGATAATGATGATAATAATCATAGAGTCCATTTATAATGAAGTAAAGGCTAAAACTAATATAATCCCAAAAGTCGAAAAAAAATGTAAACTCTAGCGTTTAATTTTAAGAGAAAGGTCGAAAAAAAAACTTTTTCGCTTTTAAATTATAATTATGATTAATTCAGGTAATTATGATGATTTTCATGATAATTCCTTTATTATTAACAATAATGATGATAATTATGATGATAATGACAATAATAATAATGATAATAATAAAATGATACTTATAATGGTAATTTTTATAATTACTGCAATAATAACAATAATTAACTCTATTATAATAAGTTTCATACTAATAATGCCAATAGAAATAAGAATATCATTATTGTTATTATAATGAGTATTATTGTCATTATTATTTCTAAAATTATCATTATTTTCATTATGATTATAAAAATAGTTATAATGATGAAAAGGACAGTAATAATTAGCATAATCATTATAACTGCAATAATGAGTATGATAATAATTATAATCATAAAGACAATGACTATAATGATGATAATCATAGGGATAATGACAATAATGATGATAATCATAAGAATAGTGACAATAATGATGATAATAATAATTAAAGTCCATTTATAATGAAGTAAAGGCTAAAACTAACACAATCCCAAAAGTCCAGAAACGGCAAATTCTAGCTTTTTCAGAGAAAGGTCGATTTTTTTTTTTTTTTCGCTTTTACATGATAATTATGATGAATTTTTAAAAATTTAAATTTAGGTTTAAATTTTGATGATTTTCTTGATAATTCCTTTATTATTAAAAATGATGAGGGTAATTATGATGATAATGACAATAAAAATAATGATAATAATATAATGATCATTATAATTATATATTTTTTATAATTTCTGCAATAATAGTAATAATTAACTCTATTCTAATAATT
>NC_091575.1:3403736-3407341 GCF_042767895.1 Penaeus vannamei | reverse complement strand
TTAAATTTTATAAAAAAGGAAAAAAAATTGTGTTTTTCTTTTTTTCATTTATATTATATTAACACATTTTTATATATTTATATTAATTTTAATTAATTTTATCCTATTTTTATTAAAATTTAAAATTATTTTTAAAATTTTAAATGGTGATTTTTTCATAATTTATTTTCCTATTTTATTATTAATATTTTATATATTATTATATTTTTTTATTTATATTTATTATATTATCATTATCATTATTATTGTTAAAATATATTACATATTATTTAATATTTTTATTATTATTAATATTTTATATATATTTATTAAATATCATTATACATTAATAATTTTATAATAATAAAATATTAAAAAATATAATATATATAATATATATTATATATATTTTATATATATATATATATAATATATATATATATATATATATATATATATATATATATATATATATTTATTTTTTTTTTTTTTTTGGGGATATATGTACACACACACATACACACAAAGACACATACACACAAAGACACATACACACAAAGACAAACACACGCACACACACATACACACGCATACACACATTCCTTCTAGGTTAGGTTAGGGTTAGGGTTGTGGTTAGTTTAGGTCAGGATAGGTTTAGTTTAGGTTAGGTTAGGTTAAAGTTAGGTTAGTTAGATTATTTAGGTTAGGTTAGGTAAGGTGGTTTAGGTTAGGTTAGGTTTAGGCTAGGTTGGTTAGGTTGAGGTTAGGTTAGGTAATTATGAGAGTTATTAGGACAATAATTATGATAATAATTATACAATGATAATTATAATGGTGATTTGCCTAATAATTGCAATAATAGCAATAACCAACACTATTCTAATGATTTTCCTAATAATAATAACGACAATGATAACAGAAATAATAATAAAAGTAATTATTACTGCTCTACTTGAGGACCACCTGGACTCTGAGTTGGTATTTGTGTGCAGTCCATTGCCGCAATAAAAGCCAGAAAAAAAACGAAAAGAAAATGCTTATAAAGGAATGATATTGACATTTTCACATGTGCATTCATCCTGTATCTAGAATGATTTTGACATCTTCATATGTGCATTCATCATATATGTACAGGGACTCAATATCAGTATAAAATTATACGAAAATGTACGTCATTAAATAAATATTCAGTGACAGTTACAGATGGCATTACATAACGTTGTGCACTAAGGGGAGAAAAAATCCCTGAATAAACTTTCAGTATTGTCCTATTGGCATGAAAGGTGTTCCTCAATTATTTACCTTGACGTTATATATCCGTGTAGAATGAATATATATTTTTGGCACTTGGCAGGAATTTATATATATACTTACATATATATAATATATAATATAATATAATATAATATAATATGATAAAATAAAAAAATTATAAAAAATATAAAATATAATATAATTATATATTTTGATATATATAATGTATATAATATATATATAATATATAATGTATATATATAATATATATATAATATATATAAATATATGATATATATATGTGATATATATATATAAATATATATATCATATATATATCTCATATATATATATATATATATATTACATATATATCTTATATATATTATTATTTTATATATATATATGTATATATATATATATATATATATATATATATATATATATAATATATATATGTTTAATATAAGTATAATGTATATAGATAGATTTATATACATATATAGATAGATAGATAATATATATATTACCCTATGTTATATTACCCTACCTAACATAACCTAAACCTAATTATTAATTTCGAGAGAAGAGGCTAATGTTATCTCTGTAATAGCCTCACTTCATACTACAACAAAGGAATTAAAAATTAACCATTTTACAATACCTGATATAAAATAGTGAACTGCAGAGCTACAAGGAAATCATTAGCAACGCCTCAATGTAGAGTGGTGTAGCATGACAGATGCTTCTATAGCCCGTAGTAAACATGCCATCATCAAAAAACTTATGGTAACACTTGTGAAAAGAAAATTATCCCTACAATCAAAATAACTTAAATCAAAATTACTCACCTGGGGGCAGCAGGAATACAGCTAATGTTTTGAGCTCTCGACTGGAACATTGATGGTCTTGAAGAGGCTACGTGTTTACGTTATTTCATAATGAATTGTGATTTTCATAGATTTTAAAATTGCAATGTGATTCCTATATCATGTTATACACAAATGTGTTACTAATTTGTAACACATGAAAGCAAGAAAATGTCATTCAATCACGGGAAAAGTACTGATACAGAAAGGGTTATTTTTCATTAAATGTATAAGCATTGTGTGGCTCAGACTTGATTTTTTTATATTATAGTTTGTTGGTGGTTAAGGTCAGTGAAATGAAAGTAGAATATTCAGAAATAGTGTCTTGTATGCTCTAATGCAGGCAGATTATGATGGCCATCTGCTTGGGGGAATCTGCATAACCAATTTGCAATTTTTTAATGACTCCAGTTCTCAATCCCAGATTGCAAAATGAAATAAGGTATAATTTGGCTCATTCAAGAACCCGCAATCCCATTGAACGAGCATTTGGAGTCCTCAAATGAAGATTCCGTTGTCTCGCTATACCTATGCGGACTAGTTTGGACACAACCATGGCCACAATTTGTAGTGGTTTGGAAAACCATGATGGTGATAAAGATGGTGGTGGTAATGGCAATGAATGTGATCAGGAAGTAGTTAATGAAAATGCACAAATACGAATGCTGGACAGAAAAAGAGGGCAAATATAATCAACGGTGTGTTCTGAAATGTATTTGGGATCTCCTGTTAGGAGTTTCATTCTCTTTCCTGGCAGCTCCTCCATTCTCAGTATCCTTCCAACACACCCTGTATCCCTCCTCGGTACATGTTCTTAAGCAATTCAGTATTCCGTCTCTCACTATTCCAAAGTCTCTCAAGTGCTTTTCCTCTGACATGTCATCTCCACCAAAACTACCATTTGTAGCATCATTTTAATTAAAGATTATTTAAAGATTATATTGAAACAAATGTATTATGTCAATGAGAAACTTTTTTTCTAGTTTATCTTTTGTTAGCCAACTGTCATGGTCAGTAAATGTATTTTTTAAAAAGAAGCCTAATGTTTAATGTCACACACAATGTGTAGTTATGACATTGTTGTATATTGTACATCAAGTTTAGTAGTAGGAGAAGGCCGTGTGGAAAGTAGAGGGATAAGGTACAGGAATAAATAATTAAACAGTCTCATTAGAGGTTTTTCCACTGACATGTCATCTCCAACAAAGTTACCATTTGTAGCATCATTCTATTTGAAGACTATTCAAGGATTATATTGAAACTAATGTAAAACGTCAAACAAAAAACAGTTTTTACTAGTTTATTATTTTTTGTTAGACAAATGTAATGGTAGATTAATATATATTTTTTTAATGAAACATAATGTTTAATATCACACATTGTGTGGTTATGACTACATTATTATATAGTAATGTATATGCTTGCACATTGAGTTTAGTAGTTGGGGAAGACTATGTGGAAGGTGTAAGGATAGGGTACAGGAATAAATAACTGAAAGAGACA
>NC_091575.1:3396236-3398736 GCF_042767895.1 Penaeus vannamei | reverse complement strand
TCTATGATTATTATCATCAATATCCTTATTATTGTCATTATTCGTATGATTACCATCATTATAGTCATTATCATCATGATTATCATTATCATTATTGCAGTGATAACGCTTATTATGCTAATTATTATTGTCATTTTCATCATTATAACTATTTTTATAATGATAACAATGATAATTTTAGAAATAATAATGACAATAATACTCATTATAATAACAATAATAACGATATTATTTCTTTTGTCATTATTAGTATGAAAATTATTAGAATTGAGTTAATTATTGCTATCATTGCAGAAATTATAATAGAATATAATTATAATTATCATTATATTATTATTATCATTATTATTATTGTCATTATCATCATAATTATCATCATTATTGTTAATAATAAAGGAATTATCATGAAAATCATCATAATTACCTGAATTAAAGTTAAAATCATCATAATTATCATTTAAAAGCGAAAAGGGTTTACTCGACCTTTCTCTCAAAAGGCTGTAATACGCTAGATTTTGCCGTTTCTTCGACTTTTGGGTTTTCATTAGTTTTAGCCTTCATCTCGTTATCAATGGACTCTATGATTATTATTATCATCATTATCATCATTATTGTCATTTTTCTTATGATTATCATCATTATAGTCATTATCGTCATGATTATCATTATTATCATTATTATTGCAGTTATGATTATTATTATGCTATTTATTACTGTCATTTTCATCTTTATAACTATTTTTATAATCATAATAACAATAATGATAATTTTAGAAATAATAATGACAATAGTACTCATCATAATAACAATAATAATGATATTATTATTTCTATTGTAATATTAGTATGACAATTATTAGAATAGAGTTAATTATTGCTATTATTGCAGTAATTATCAAAATTACCATTATAATTATCTTTTATTATTATCATTATTATCATTGTCATTATCATCATAATTATCATCATTATTGTTAATAATAGAGGAGTTATTCATGAAAATCATCATAATTACCTGAATTAATGCTAAAATCATCATAATTATCATTTGAAAGCGAAAAAAGAGGTTCGATCTTTCTCTGAAAAGGCTGCAATACGCTAGTTTTTGCCGTTTTTTCGACTTTTGGGATTTTATTAGATTTAGCCTTTATTTCATTATAAATGGACTTTATGATTATTATTATCATCATTATTGTCATTATTTTTATGACTATCATCATTATTGTCATTATTCCTATGAGTATCATTATTATAGTCATTATCGTCATGATTATCATTATCATCATTATCATTATTGCAGTTGTAATGATGATTATGCTAATTATTACTGTCATTTTCATCATTATAACTATTTTTATAATGACAATAACAATAATGATAATTTTAGAAATAATAATGACAATAATACTCATTATAATATTATGATTTCTTTTGTCATTATTAGTATGAAAATTATTAGAAGAGAGTTAATTATTGCTATTGCAGTAATTATCAAAATTATTATAATTATCACTTTAATATCATTATTATTATTGTCATTATCATCATAATTATCATCATTATTGTTAATAATAAGTGAGTTATGAAAATCATCATAATTATCATCTGAAAGCTAAAAACGAGATTCTTCGACCTTTTTTCTGAAAAGGGTGTAATACGCTAGATTTTGCCGTTTCTTCGACTTTAGGGATTTTATTAGGTTTAGCCTTTATTTCATTATAAATGGACTCTATGATTATTATTATCATCATTTTTGTCATTATTCTTATGATTATCATCATTATTGTCATTATTCCTTTGATTATCATCATTATAGTCATTATCGTCATGATTATCATTATCATTATTGCAGTTATAATGATTATTATGCTAATTATTACTGTCATTTTCATCATTATAACTATTTTTATAATGATAATAACAATAATAATAACTTTAGAAATAATAATGACAATAATACTCATTATAATACTAATAATGATATAATTTCTCTCGTCATTATTAGTATGAAAATTATTAGAATAGAGTTAATTATTGCTATTATTGCAGAAATTATAAAAATATAATTATAATTATCATTATATTATTATTATCATCATTATTATTGTCATTATCATCATAATTATCATCATTATTGTTAATAATAAAGGAATTATCATGAGAATCATCATAATTATCTGAATTAATGGTAAAATCTTCATAATTATCATTTGAAAACGAAAAAGGAGGTTTTTCGACCTTCCTCTGAAAAAGTTGAAATACGCTAGATATTGCTATTTTTTCGACTTTTGAGATTTTATTAGTTTTAGCCTTTATTTCATTATAAATGGACTCTATGATTACTATCATCATCATTATTGTCATTATTCTTATGATTATCATCATTGAGAGAAACGTCGAAAAAAAAACCTTTTTCGCTTTTTACTGGTAATTATGAGGATTTTAACAATAATTCCGGTAATTATGATGATTTCCATGATAATTCCTTTATTATTGATAAT
>NC_091575.1:3383736-3391236 GCF_042767895.1 Penaeus vannamei | reverse complement strand
GAATATGACAATAATAATTAGCATAATAGATATTATAACTATAATGATGATAATAATAATGATGGTAATGATAACGACAATGACTATAATGATACTAATCACAAAAATAATGATAATAATGATAATAATTATCATAGAGTCCATTTATAATGAAGTAAAGGCGAGAAGTAGTAAAATCCCAAAAGTCGAAAAAACGGCAAAATCTAGTGTTTGAGAAAAACGTCGAAAAAAAGGATTTTTGCTTTAAAATAATAATTATGATGATTTTAATATTAATTGAGGTAATTATGATGATTTTCATGATAATTCCTTTATTACTAACAATAATGATGATAATCATGATGATAATGACAATAATAATGATAATTATAATGATAGTTTTGATAATTACTGCAATAATAGCAATTATTAACTCCATATTATAGAAATAATGATAATATAATTATCATTGTCATTATAATTATTATTTTTGTCATTATCATTTCTGAAATCACAATTATTGTTATTATCATTATAAAATAGTTATAATGATGAAAATGACAATAATAATTAGCATAATAATTATTATAACTGCAATAATGATAATAATAATTATGGTAATGATAAAGATAATGACTATAATGATAATAATGATGATAAAAATAATCATAGAGTCCATTTATAATGAAATAATGGCGAAAAGTAGTAAAATCCTGGAAGTCGAAAAACGGCAATATCTAGCGTATTACAGTTTTACGATAGAAACGTCGAAACTCCCCCTTTTCGCTTTTAAATTATAATTATGATGATTCATTCATGTAATTTTAATGATTTTCATGATAATTCCTTTAATATTAACAATAATGATTTAATAATAATAAAATGATAATTTTAATGATAGTTTTGATAATTACTGCAATAATAGCAATGATTAACTCTATTCTAATAATTTTCATACTAATAATGACAATAGAAATAATAATAATATCATTATCATTGTCATTAAAATTATTATTATTGTCATTATCATTCCTAAAATTATCATTATTGTTATTATCATTGTTATTATCATTATAAAAATAGTTATAATGATGAAAATGACAATAATAATTAGAATAATAATTATAACTGCAATAATGATAATAATAATTATGATAATGATAAAGATATAATGATAATAATCCTAAAATAAATGATACTAATGATGATAATAATAATCATTGAGTCCATTTATAATGAAATAAAGGCGAAAAGTAGTAAAATCCCCAAAGTCGAAAAAACGGCAATATCTAGCATATTACAGCCTTTTGAGAGAAACGTCGAAAAAAACCGTTTTCGCTTTTAAATTATAATTATAACGATTTTAACATTAATTCAGGTAATCAGGATGATTTTCCTGATAATTCCTTTATTATTAACAATAATGATGATAGATGATAATCATGATGAAAATGATAATGATAATAATGATAATAATGATAAATTAATAAATAAAATGACAGATTTGATAATTACTGCAATAATAGCAATGATTAACTATTTTTTAAATTATCATACTAATAATGACAATAGAAATAATAATATCATTATCATTGTCATCATAATTATTATTATTGTCATTCTTAATTTTGAAATTATCATTATTGTTATTATCATTATAAAAATAGTTATAATGATGAAAATGACAATAATATTTAACATAATAATTATTATAACAGCAATATTGATAATAATTATAATGATGACGATAATGACTATAATGATAATCATAAAAATAATGACAATAATAATAATAATGATAATAATCATAGAGTTCATTTATTATGAAATAAAGGCGGAAAGTATATATGTATATATATATATATATATATATATATATATATATATATATATATATATATATATATATATACATATACGTATACATATATATATACATATATATATATATATATATATATATATATATATATATATATATATATATATATATATATATACCTATATATATATTTGTTTGTCTGTATATATGTATTATATTTATACAAACATACATATATATATATATATATATATATATATATATATATATATATATATATATATATATATATATATATATATATATACACACACATATAAACATTATTTAGGTAATTATGATGATTTTCATGATAATTCCTTTATTATTAACAATAATGATGATAATTATGATGATGATGACTACTAATAATGATGATAAAATGAATGCCAATAGAAATAATAATGATATCATTATTATTGTTATTATAATGAGTATTATTGTCATTATTAATTCTAAAATTATCATTATTGTTATTATCATTATAAAAAAAGTTATAATGATGAAAATGACAGTAATAATTAGCATAATAATCATTATAATTGCAATAATGATAATGATAATAATGATAACTAAATAAATGCTAAAACTAATAAAATCCCAAAAGTCGAAAAATCGGCAAAATCTAGCGTATTTCAGCCTTTTCAGAGAAAGGGCGAAGAACCTCCCTTTTCGCTTGCAAATGATAATTATGATGCTATTAACTAATAAAATCCGTAAATCCGAAAAAACGGCAAAATCTAGCCTTTTGAGAGAAAGGTCGAAAAAAAACTTTTAAATGATAATTATGATGATTTTAACATTAATTCAGGTAATTATGATGATTTTCATGATAACTCATTTATTATTAACAATAATGATGATAATTATGATGATAATGACAATAATAATAATGATGATAATAAAATGATAATTATAATGGTAATTTTGATAATCACTGCAATAGTAGCAATAATTAACTCTATTCTAATAATTTTCATACAAATAATGACAATAGAAAAAATAATAATATTATTATTGTTATTATAATGAGTACTATTGTCATTATTATTTCTAAAATTATCATTTTTGTTATTATCATTATAAAAATAGTTATAATGATGAAAATGACAGTAACAATTAGCATAATAATTATAACTGCAATAATGATAATGATGATAATGATAATCATGACGATAATGACTATAATGATGATAATCATAAGAGCAATGACAATAATGATAATAATCATAGAGTCCATTTATAATGCTAAACCTAATACAAATCCCAAAAGTCGAAAAAATAGCAAAATCTAGCTTATTACACAACCTTTTGAGAGAAAGGTCGAAAAATGCCTTTCTCGCTTTCAAATGAAAATTATGATGATTTTAACATTAATTCAGGTACTTATGATGATTTTCATGATAATTCCTCTATTATTGACAATAATGATAATTATGATCATAATGACAATAATCAAAATGATAATAATAATAAAATGATAATTATAATGATAATTTTTTAAAATAATTTCTGCAACAATAGCAATAATCAACTCTATTTTAATAATTTTCATACAAATAATGACAATAGAAATCATAAGAATATGATTATTATTGTTATCATAATGAATATTATTATCATTATTATTTCTAAAATTATCATTATTGTTATTATCATTATGAAATTAGTTATAATGATAAAAATGACAGTAATAATTAGCATAATAACCATTACAACTGCAATAATGATAATGATAATAATGATAATCATGACGATAATGACTATAATGATGATTATCATAAGAATAATGACAATAATGATGATAATGATGATAATAATAATCATAGAGTCCATTTATAATGAAATAAAGGCTAAAACTAATAAAATCCGTAAATCCGAAAAAACGGCAAAATCTAGCCTTTTGAGAGAAAGGTCGAAAAAAAACTTTTAAATGATAATTATGATGATTTTAACATTAATTCAGTTAATTATGATGATTTTCATGATAATTCCTTGATCATTAACAATAATGATGATAATTATGATGATAATGACAATAATAATAATGATAATAATAATAACATGATAATTATAATGATAATTTTGATAATTACTGCAATAATAGCAATAATTAACTCTATTCTAATAATTTTCATACTGATAATGCCAATAGAAATCATAATAATATCATTATTATTGTTATTATAATGAGTATTGTCATTATTGTTATCATTATAAAAATAGTTATAATGATGACAATGACAGTAATAATTAGCAAAATAATCATTATAACTGCAATAATGATGATAATAATGATAATCATGACGATAATGACTATAATGATAATCATAGTAATAATGACAATAAAGATGATAATGATGATAATAATAATCATAGAGTCCATTTATAATGAAATAAAGGCTAAAACTAATAAAATCCCAAAAGTCGAATAAAACGGCAAAATCTAGCGTATTATAGCCTTTTGAGAGAAAGGTAAAAAAAAAAAAAAAAATCCTTTTAAATGATTACATTAATTCAGGTAATGATGATTTTCATGATAATTCCATTATTATTTACAATAATGATGATAATTATGATGATAATGATGATGATAATGTAATGATAATGATGATATTTTTTATAATTTCTACAATAATAGCAATAATTAACTCTATTCTAATAATGTTCATACTAATAATGACAAAATAAAAAATAATATCGTTATTATTGTTATTATAATTAGTATTATTGTCATTATCATTTCTAAAATTATCGTTATTGTTATTTTCATTATAAAAATAGTTATAATGATGAAAAATGACAATAATTATGATAATCATAAGAATGAAGTTACCGACCTTGACTTTGCTGATGATGTTGCTATTCTATCTGAGTCTTTGGAATCCTTAGTGGTGGCTCTTGATGCATTTAGTAATGAAGCGAATACCTTGGGTCTTGAGGTCTCCTGGACCAAGACCAAGATCCAGGACTTTGGGGACTTGTTAGGAGTGATTTTGGGGACTTGCTAGGAGAACCTGTTCAGTCGGTACGTGCTTGCAGCAAGAACATCAAAGTCACAGAGAGCTTTACAAACCTTAATAGTGTAGTTCATAACTCTGGGCTGCAGACCAGGAACTCAGCAGACAGATTGGTCTGGCAGCAGGGGTCATGGAATCTCTTGACAGAGTATATGGAGATGCCGGTACCTGTACAGGACTACGCTATGCGTCTTCAAGGCCCTGATAACTCCAGTTTTGTTATATGGTAGTGAAATCTAGACATTATCCTGCACCTTGTTGTCACGTCTTGATGCCTTTTGCAATAGATCCTTGTGCTGGATCATGGGGTACTGTTGGTGGGACCATGTGTCAAAGCAACGGTTGCACCATGAGACTGGCAAAGGAACTATTACCTGCACAATCCGTGATCGCCAACTCAGGCTATATGGCTACCGGGCTGACTTCCCTCAGGATGATCCTGCCCACCAGGTTGTCTCTGTTCGAGGCAACCCTAGGTGGAGACCTGTGGGACGATATCATTGTAATTATGATTTTATCATTATTATTCACTATCATTGTCATTATCATCATAATTATCATAATTGTCAGTAATAAAGAATTATCATGAAAATCATCATAATTACCTGAATTAATGTTAAATTCCTTATAATTACCATTAAAAAGCAAAAAAGTTTTTTTTTCGACGTTTCTCTCAAAAGGCTACATTTTGCCGTTTTTTCGCCTTGTTGAATTTTATTACTTCTAGACTTTATTTCACTATAAATAGACTGAATAATAATTATCATCATTATTATCATTACTGTCATTATTTTCATGATTATTATCATTATAGTCATTACCATCATGATTATCCTTATTATTATCATCATTATTGTAGTTATAATAATTATTATGGGAATTGTTATTGCAATTTTTATCATTATGCCTATTTATATAATGATAATGGCAATAATGATAATTTTAGAAATAATGACAATAATGATAATTATAATGACAATGATAATGATATTATTTACATTCCCATTATTAGTATGAAAATTACTGGAATAGAGTTAGTTATTGCTATTATTGCAGTAATTATCAAAATTATCATTATAATTATGGTTGGTTATCACTATCATTCTCATTATCATCATAATTATCATCATTATTGTCAAACATCAAGGAATTATCATGAAAATCATCATAATTACTTGAATTAATGTTAAAATCCTCGTAATTACCATTAAAAAGCGAAAAGGTTTTATTCGACGTTTCTCCCAAAAGGCTGTATACGCTAGACTTTGCCTTTTTTTCGACTTTTAGGATTTTATTATTTCTGGCCTTTATTTCATCATCAATGGACTGAATAATAATTATAATAATTATCATTACTTTCATTATTTTCATGATTATTATCATTATAGTCATTGCCATCATGATTATCACTTTTATCATAATTGATGCAGTTATGATAATTATTATTGATATTTTTATCATTATAATTATTTATATAATGATAATAGCAATAAAGATAATTTCAGAAATAGTAATGACAATAATAATAATTATAATGGCAATGATAATGATGTCATTATGTCTATTACCATTATTAGTATGAAAATTGTTGGAATATAGTTAGTTATTGCTATTATTGCAGTATTTATCAAAATTATCATATAATTATGATTTTATCATTTTATTGTCATTATCATTGGCGTTATCATCATAATTATCATCATTATTGTCAATGATAAAGGAATTATCATGTAAATCATCATAATTACCTGAATTAATGCTAGAATCCTCATAATTACCATTAAAAAGTGAAAAGGGGGGGTTTTCGACGTTTCTCTGAAAAGGCTGTAATACGCTAGATTTTGCCGTTTTTTCGACTTTTGGAATTTTATTACTTCTGGCCTTTATTTCATTATAAATGGACTGAATAATATTTGTTATCATCATTATCATTACTGTCATTATTTTCATGATTATTATCATTATAATCATTATCTACATGATTATCATTATTATTATCATACTATTGCAGTTATAATAATTATTATGCTAATTATTATTGCTATTTTTATTATTATAACTATCTATATAATGATAATACCAATAATGATAATTTTAGAAATAATAATGACAATAATAATGTTTATAATGACAATGATAATGATATTATTATTTCTTTTGCCATTATTAGTATGAAATTATTGGAATAGAGTTAATTATTGCTATCATTGCAGAAATTATCAAAATTATCATTATAATTATGATTTTATCATTATTATTGTAATTGTCATTGTCATTATCATCATTATTGTCAATAATCAAGGAATTATCATGAAAATCATCATAATTACCTGAATTAATGTTAAAATCATCATATTTTGAGATTTTATTACTTGTGGCCTTTATTTCATTATAAATGGACTGAATAATAATTATTATCATCATTATTGCAGTTATAATAATTATTATGCTAATTATTATTGTCATTTTCAGCATTATAACTATTTTCATAATGATAATAACAATAATGATAATTTTAGAAATAATAATGACAATAATAGTAATTATAATGACAATGATAATGTTATTATTATTTCTATTGTCATTATTAGTATGAAAATTATTTATCAAACCTATCATTATTATTGTCATTATCATGAT
>NC_091575.1:3373736-3378736 GCF_042767895.1 Penaeus vannamei | reverse complement strand
TAACAACAATAAAATTTATTATAATAACAATAATAGCCGTGTTATAATTACTTTTATTATTATTTCTGTTATCATTGTCGTTATTATTAGTGTTATTAGTAGGAAATTATTAGAATTGTGTTGATTATTGCAATTATTACGCAAATCATCATTATAAGTATCATTGTATAATTATTATCATAATTATTGTCCAAATTACTCTCATAATTACCATTATTATCATTATTGTCATTATTGATGGGGTTATCATCAAAATCATCCTAATTAGCAGAATTAATGGTAAAATCATCATAATCATCATTTAAACTGGAAAAAGGGGGGTTTTCGACTCATCTCTCAGAAGGCTGTATTTTGCTAGATTTCGCCGGTTTTTCGACTTTTTGGATTTTTCTCCTTTTAGCCTTTTTCTCATTATAGATGGGCTTTATAATGATAATTATCATCATTATTGTCATTATCATCATCATTATTATCATTACTGTCATTATTGCCCTAATTACCCTTAATATAGTCATTATAATAATCATTATCTAAATTATTAATGTCATTTTCATCATTATAATGATTTTAATAATGATATTGACAATAATGATAATTCTTGAGATAATAACAATAATGATAATGATTATAATAACAATAATGGCCGGGATATATTTAATTTTATTTTTATTTCTATCATTGTCGTTATTATTAGTGTTATTAGTAGGAAAATCATTAGAATATTGTTGAGTATTCTTATTATCGCAATTATTAGGCAAATCATCATTATAACTATCATTATATAATTTTTATCATAATTATTGTCCTAATTACTCGCATGATTATCATTATTACCGTCATTATTGATGGGGTTATCATCAAAATCATCCTAATTAGTAGAATTATTGCTAAAATCATCATAATCATCATTTAAACTGGAAAAAGGGGGGTTTTCGACTCATCTCTCAGAAGGCTGTATTTTGCTAGATTTCGCCGGTTTTTCGACTTTTGGGATTTTTCTCCTTTTAGCCTTTTTCTCATTATAGATGGGCTTTATAATGATAATTATCATCATTATTGTCATTATCATCATCATTATTATCATTACTGTGATTATTGCCCTAATTACCCTTAATATAGTCATTATAATAATCATTATCTTAATTATTAATGTCATTTTCATTATTATAATGATTTTAATAATGATAATGGCAATAATGATAATTCTAGAAAGAATAACAACAATAAAATTTATTATAATAACAATAATAGCCGTGTTATAATTACTTTTATTATTATTTCTGTTATCATTGTCGTTATTATTAGTGTTATTAGTAGGAAATTATTAGAATTGTGTTGATTATTGCTATTATTGCAATTATTACGCAAATCATCATTATAAGTATCATTGTATAATTATTATCATAATTATTGTCCAAATTACTCTCATAATTACCATTATTATCGTCATTATTGTCATTATTGATGGGGTTATCATCAAAATCATCCTAATTAGCAGAATTAATGGTAAAATCATCATAATCATCATTTAAACTGGAAAAAGGGGGGTTTTCGAGTCATCTCTCAGAAGGCTGTATTTTGCTAGATTTCGCCGGTTTTTCGACTTTTTGGATTTTTCTCCTTCTCATTATAGATGGGCTTTATAATGATAATTATCATCATTATTGTCATTATCATCATCATTATTATCATTACTGTCATTATTGCCCTAATTACCCTTAATATAGTCATTATAATAATCATTATCTAAATTATTAATGTCATTTTCATCATTATAATGATTTTAATAATGATATTGACAATAATGATAATTCTTGAGATAATAACAATAATGATAATGATTATAATAACAATAATGGCCGGGATATATTTAATTTTATTTTTATTTCTATCATTGTCGTTATTATTAGTGTTATTAGTAGGAAAATCATTAGAATATTGTTGAGTATTCTTATTATCGCAATTATTAGGCAAATCATCATTATAACTATCATTATATAATTTTTATCATAATTATTGTCCTAATTACTCGCATGATTATCATTATTACCGTCATTATTGATGGGGTTATCATCAAAATCATCCTAATTAGTAGAATTATTGCTAAAATCATCATAATCATCATTTAAACTGGAAAAAGGGGGGTTTTCGACTCATCTCTCAGAAGGCTGTATTTTGCTAGATTTCGCCGGTTTTTCGACTTTTGGGATTTTTCTCCTTTTAGCCTTTTTCTCATTATAGATGGGCTTTATAATGATAATTATCATCATTATTGTCATTATCATCATCATTATTATCATTACTGTGATTATTGCCCTAATTACCCTTAATATAGTCATTATAATAATCATTATCTTAATTATTAATGTCATTTTCATTATTATAATGATTTTAATAATGATAATGGCAATAATGATAATTCTAGAAAGAATAACAACAATAAAATTTATTATAATAACAATAATAGCCGTGTTATAATTACTTTTATTATTATTTCTGTTATCATTGTCGTTATTATTAGTGTTATTAGTAGGAAATTATTAGAATTGTGTTGATTATTGCTATTATTGCAATTATTACGCAAATCATCATTATAAGTATCATTGTATAATTATTATCATAATTATTGTCCAAATTACTCTCATAATTACCATTATTATCGTCATTATTGTCATTATTGATGGGGTTATCATCAAAATCATCCTAATTAGCAGAATTAATGGTAAAATCATCATAATCATCATTTAAACTGGAAAAAGGGGGGTTTTCGAGTCATCTCTCAGAAGGCTGTATTTTGCTAGATTTCGCCGGTTTTTCGACTTTTGGGATTTTTCTCCTTTTAGCCTTTTTCTCATTATAGATGGGCTTTATAATGATAATTATCATCATTATTGTCATTATCATCATCATTATTATCATTACTGTCATTATTGCCCTAATTACCCTTAATATAGTCATTATAATAATCATTATCTAAATTATTAATGTCATTTTCATCATTATAATGATTTTAATAATGATATTGACAATAATGATAATTCTTGAGATAATAACAATAATGATAATGATTATAATAACAATAATGGCCGGGATATATTTAATTTTATTTTTATTTCTATCATTGTCGTTATTATTAGTGTTATTAGTAGGAAAATCATTAGAATATTGTTGAGTATTCTTATTATCGCAATTATTAGGCAAATCATCATTATAACTATCATTATATAATTTTTATCATAATTATTGTCCTAATTACTCGCATGATTATCATTATTACCGTCATTATTGATGGGGTTATCATCAAAATCATCCTAATTAGTAGAATTATTGCTAAAATCATCATAATCATCATTTAAACTGGAAAAAGGGGGGTTTTCGACTCATCTCTCAGAAGGCTGTATTTTGCTAGATTTCGCCGGTTTTTCGACTTTTGGGATTTTTCTCCTTTTAGCCTTTTTCTCATTATAGATGGGCTTTATAATGATAATTATCATCATTATTGTCATTATCATCATCATTATTATCATTACTGTGATTATTGCCCTAATTACCCTTAATATAGTCATTATAATAATCATTATCTTAATTATTAATGTCATTTTCATTATTATAATGATTTTAATAATGATAATGGCAATAATGATAATTCTAGAAAGAATAACAACAATAAAATTTATTATAATAACAATAATAGCCGTGTTATAATTACTTTTATTATTATTTCTGTTATCATTGTCGTTATTATTAGTGTTATTAGTAGGAAATTATTAGAATTGTGTTGATTATTGCTATTATTGCAATTATTACGCAAATCATCATTATAAGTATCATTGTATAATTATTATCATAATTATTGTCCAAATTACTCTCATAATTACCATTATTATCGTCATTATTGTCATTATTGATGGGGTTATCATCAAAATCATCCTAATTAGCAGAATTAATGGTAAAATCATCATAATCATCATTTAAACTGGAAAAAGGGGGGTTTTCGAGTCATCTCTCAGAAGGCTGTATTTTGCTAGATTTCGCCGGTTTTTCGACTTTTTGGATTTTTCTCCTTTTAGCCTTTTTCTCATTATAGATGGGCTTTATAATGATAATTATCATCATTATTGTCATTATCATCATCATTATTATCATTACTGTCATTATTGCCCTAATTACCCTTAATATAGTCATTATAATAATCATTATCTAAATTATTAATGTCATTTTCATCATTATAATGATTTTAATAATGATATTGACAATAATGATAATTCTTGAGATAATAACAATAATGATAATGATTATAATAACAATAATGGCCGGGATATATTTAATTTTATTTTTATTTCTATCATTGTCGTTATTATTAGTGTTATTAGTAGGAAAATCATTAGAATATTGTTGAGTATTCTTATTATCGCAATTATTAGGCAAATCATCATTATAACTATCATTATATAATTTTTATCATAATTATTGTCCTAATTACTCGCATGATTATCATTATTACCGTCATTATTGATGGGGTTATCATCAAAATCATCCTAATTAGTAGAATTATTGCTAAAATCATCATAATCATCATTTAAACTGGAAAAAGGGGGGTTTTCGACTCATCTCTCAGAAGGCTGTATTTTGCTAGATTTCGCCGGTTTTTCGACTTTTGGGATTTTTCTCCTTTTAGCCTTTTTCTCATTATAGATGGGCTTTATAATGATAATTATCATCATTATTGTCATTATCATCATCATTATTATCATTACTGTGATTATTGCCCTAATTACCCTTAATATAGTCATTATAATAATCATTATCTTAATTATTAATGTCATTTTCATTATTATAATGATTTTAATAATGATAATGGCAATAATGATAATTCTAGAAAGAATAACAACAATAAAATTTATTATAATAACAATAATAGCCGTGTTATAATTACTTTTATTATTATTTCTGTTATCATTGTCGTTATTATTAGTGTTATTAGTAGGAAATTATTAGAA